>NW_012103787.1:271305-273558 GCF_000951045.1 Mandrillus leucophaeus
CTATTCTTATTTCTTACTTTTCAATGGCATAAATGTGTTTTCTCATCAGTAAGATCCCAAAGAGCTACTTGCTTCTCATCTTTCATGAAAACCTGCCTAATCGTCATTTCTTATTATTTCCTTATGATTCAAAAATATACAAATTTGAAATTTTTCTGGGATTCCACTCATTTTTATATTTAGAAACTTGCCTCTCAACATTTTTAAAAGGTGTTGTAATATTCACATAGTTCTATTATATTTAGTGTCATTCTTTCCATTTCTAACCAACAAAATTGTCTATACTTTCCCTTTTCTTTACTATTATATAGTTTCCTTCCAAAGTTCTACCTCCTAGGGCACACTACTTTTTGATAGCTATATTTACAATTTGTCTAAAAGATAATTTCCTTTTCCCTCAGATTAAGACAATATAAAGATTTTAAGACAGATGAATAACATGACTTACAATAGCTTCCTTAAACTAACATTCCATCCTTACTCATTTTACCAACCTATTTGTAAAAGAAAAAGTAAAGATTGAATATCACTTTGGAGAAATTATTTTCTTCCATGTTGCCTCTCTCTTCTGCTTTCGTACTATTTATCACCTACAACAGCCTCATTCTTACTTTGCTCTAAAGCTTTAGACATTGGAAAGCAAATAACTCACATCAAGTCAAATGGGGTAGACACATTCATGATAAAAAGGAAAGGAAAGCACCAGTCTAGCACTCCACTTATATACTCATTCCTTCTTAATAAAATATCTTTAAGAAAACCACCATTTCTCCAGTAACCTGGGTAAACACAACCTTTACTCGCCTCCCTGAACCAATTTTATTTTAAAGTGATGATGTATCAAAACCATTTTTCATTGTAATGAAACCACCATGAGGTAAACAGCATTTGAAAAGCTATGATACTAAGTCCTTTCTCTACTTTTTCTATCGAAACACAAAGAAAAACACATAAAATTGTAATGAGAGAATATAATGGAACAACCCGCTTGTTTTCATTCACTCTAAGATTTCACCGATCATCAGATACACTCTGATATCAGATGTGCTAAAGTGTAAAAAAAATGACAAATTCCTTTGAAAGCCATCATCGATTTTAAGATTCATCCTGATTTCAGAAACGGCAAAAAGGTGAAAAGGTTAAGAACATCTTAGAATTTCTTTTGAGTAGTCAGAGTTGGTCTCTCAGGAAATGGCATATTACTTTCACATCTTAGGTATATTAGTTCATTAAATGGTCCTCTTGTCTATTCTAATGCTACTATGAGATTGCCTTTTCTGGGCCCCTTCATTGGAATTTCATGCCTTTTATTTCCTTTTTCCACCAGTGTGCCAAATAGTAACAGGTAGAACAACCAAACTGCCATCATGGCAATCTTTATTACACAGGCACATTCCTAAACATTTGTCATATCTTTAGTTCCCCCAAACTGAACTTCCCCACACTCCTCTTCCATGTCACTATGTGGTTGTTCTTAATTCTACAGCCAATGAGATTACTTAAAATATTCAAAATAATCTCTAAATTCTATATATTTAGAAGTAGTTTTAGTAAAATGGGAGTGAGACTAATATAGGTACAACACATTAGATTTCAAAGCATAGAACTCATAAGAATAAAAATAACTTAATTCTTCTTCTTCTTATTATTATTTTTTGAGACGGAGTCTCACTCTGTCACCCAGGCTGTAGTGCAGTGGCGCGATCTAGACTCACTGCAACCTCCTCCTCCCGGGTTCAAGCCATTCTCCTGTGTCAGCCTCCGGAGTAGCTGGGACTACAGGCGCGGATCACCACACCAAGGTAATTTTTGTATTTTTAGTAGAGACGGGGAGTTCCTCCATGTTGGTCAGGTTGGTCGTGAATTCCTGACCTCAGGTGACCAGTCCATCTTGTCCTCCCAAAGTGCTGGGATTACAGACGTAAGCCATCACGCCCAGCCAAAAATAACATACTTTTTAAAAGGAGGATATCAGGAAATCTCTTTGCAGTATTGATAAGGTTGTAGAATATACTAGTTTGTGGCTTTTTACAAAAGTATGGTTTTATGAAGTTTTGACAGGGTTTTTTGCACTATGCCACAGGAGATGTTTCATATTTCAATGCATACATTGAGATTAAGAGAGTGTGTTAGATTTACTAAAAACTGCTCTGGGCCGGGCGCAGTGGCTCACGCCTGTGGTCCTAGCACTTTGGGAGGCCGAGGCGGGCGGATCGTGAGGTCAGGAGATCGAGGCCATCCTGGCTAACACGG
>NW_012103787.1:274616-276975 GCF_000951045.1 Mandrillus leucophaeus
TTGGGGCCGCATTCACCATTATATTTCTAATAGACTCCTTGATAAAGCACCCTCAAATCCAATTTCAGATGTCTTCGACTGACTTCTGATAGTGCATACTAGCTACTATCTTTTCAGCTCTTTCAAGATGAAATTTCTCTCCTCCTTTCTCAGGTCCCAGCCAGGCTACCCTTCGAATTGACCCGCGTTTCAGATTGGTGTCCGAGAGAGGAGACAATTGTTTCCTTGAAAGATAGTGATCTCTGAAGTATCTTCTCTCTGGAGAAAAGTTCTAATTCCTAATAGGGAGGATGGCTCAGGAGGCATCTGCCGAGGCAAGATCTTTGTGTAATCTATCTAGATGTCTCCATCTCATGTTTCAGTGTCCCAGATCTTCCCAACAGAAACCTTGATCTTCTCATGATAAAGCTGCCTTGGCTGGGCATGTGAGCTTCTCTAGAACAGATACTGCAAGTGGTCAGACTGTTTCTCAGTTTGTTTGCTCTCCTACTGAAAAATATAAGGATGATTTATAATCTACAAAAATATTAAAAGGCCTCTAGGTCTTGTATTTAGCCTTTACTATTTATTAAATAATTTAAATCTGTTTTTTGCCTTGAATTTCTTGTTATCACTTGTTACCACTCTCCAGGGTGTCAATACTACTTAGTAATGATGAGCCAGCTTGGTTGATCTCATAGACATTGTTAGTCCCATATGACTCTCAGATGTGAATCATTCCATTGGCAATCAGGGTGTTTTGCTGGATCACCTCTGGTGAAATCTTCAGCAATCAGGCTTTCACTTTGAGCCAGAGAGTATTTGTGTCTTACACTCTACTCAGAATGCATTCTTCCTTAAAGTACAGTGCAGTCAGAGCTGGCAGTAGGTGATCTAGACCCTGAGCACTATTTAACTAATTGTCTTTATTGACCTCTCCTGGTTACCATTATGATCAATTCTGGTTATTTGAGAAACAGACAACATGATGGAATATGATGTGCATGTTGTGGGGAAATACTTATGAAGAATAGAGGGAGGAGACTACAGGAGGAGGCAAAGAGAGGCTTCAGATTGTGATACAGATGCCACACCAATGAGAGGAGAATGGAAAAAAAAAAGATAATATGTAGAACATTACAGATAGTAGTATGGGATAGAAATATTGGCCAAGCTCATAGTGAGTCCCAGGGTCAACGTGGTTCACTGATAGAGTCCCACATAAGATAGCAAAACCCTGAGTCTAGTACCACCAATATCATGATTACTGTATGAGGTAAACCCAGGGAGATATGATCTCATTGGGAATGCCGTGGTGAATATAAAGGTGTGCCAGGTAGAGCTAGTAACTCATTTGCACACTCCGTGACATTATCTCTTTAGAACTGGATATGAGCAACATTCTAGGGCTATATGTCCAAAGATACTGGGAGTGAATGGTCTACCTGTATGTAGGCAACATCAGTCAGTTATCACTATCTCTATGTATAAATAATTCTAAAAAATATCAAAAATAAAGTAATCACATTTCTGCCTTACTAGCCTCTCCCAATGGTATGCCACTATTGTGTAGAATTTTCTTTTTTTTAATTCTACATATTTTTAATTAACTACATGCACCGAAACACTGGGACACAGAAATTAGGAGACAAAACCCCAGCTGTATTTGGTTGCACTTCCTGAGAAAATGACCCAGACGTGTCACAAAGAAGTTACTAATACAAAATTCTTCACAGCAAAAGCATTGCAATTCCTCATGATATTTATTATAATAGGAATTTCCCTGAATTAGAACGTATTCTCAGAATGTTTTTTCTCTAATAAATTTTAAATATATATTTATAGCTTTAAAGTTTTAT
The DNA here is from genome assembly GCF_000951045.1 of Mandrillus leucophaeus. Classification (NCBI taxonomy): domain Eukaryota; kingdom Metazoa; phylum Chordata; class Mammalia; order Primates; family Cercopithecidae; genus Mandrillus; species Mandrillus leucophaeus. The sequence continues at coordinate 276,455 of NW_012103787.1, forward strand.
TTTTCCTCTAAATGCATCTCTCTATACTTTTTTGAGTACTAGGTGTCTGCAATATCATCAAAAAGCACATTTGAAAATATTTTGCATTGAATAGGAGAAAACTTAAATTGATATGTTATGTATTGATTAAACATGGATTTAAAAACATCATAAAGTGCAAAGAACAGAAAATTTATCTGAGGACACAAATAAATAACTTGATCTACAAAGAAAATGTGTATATTATTTACCTAATGCATAATTTTTTTACATTTTGATGCATTTAAGAAATAGTTTAAAACATACTAAGAATTTAAATTGGATATAAATCTGCTACATTAAAGGAAAAACCTCTAGCCATTCTGTGATGTTTTAAGATAATCAGACATTTTAGATCACCATAATAGCTAGAAGCAAATTAAAATTATTACTTTAACAAAGCAAGGTATGCAAATATTTCTATAAATAGCTACCACAAAGCCATATTCTACTTTGGAAAAAGAGAATAATATTAGTAGTAGGAAAATTAATATCATTCTACC
>NW_012103787.1:278760-308924 GCF_000951045.1 Mandrillus leucophaeus
TGTCTTACACTCTACTCAGGATGCATTCTTCCTTAAGGTACAGTGCAGTCAGAGCTGGCAGTAGGTGATCTAGACCCTGAGCACTATTTAACTAATTGTCTTTATTGACCTCTCCTGGTTACCATTATGATCAATTCTGGTTATTTGAGAAACAGACAACATGATGGAATATGATGTGCATGTTGTGGGGAAATACTTATGAAGAATAGAGGGAGGAGACTACAGGAGGAGGCAAAGAGAGGCTTCAGATTGTGATACAGATGCCACACCAATGAGAGGAGAATGGAAAAAAAAAAGATAATATGTAGAACATTACAGATAGTAGTATGGGATAGAAATATTGGCCAAGCTCATAGTGAGTCCCAGAGTCAACGTGGTTCACTGATAGAGTCCCACATAAGATAGCAAAACCCTGAGTCTAGTACCACCAATATCATGATTACTGTATGAGGTAAACCCAGGGAGATATGATCTCATTGGGAATGCCGTGGTGAATATAAAGGTGTGCCAGGTAGAGCTAGTAACTCATTTGCACACTCCGTGACATTATCTCTTTAGAACTGGATATGAGCAACATTCTAGGGCTATATGTCCAAAGATACTGGGAGTGAATGGTCTACCTGTATGTAGGCAACATCAGTCAGTTATCACTATCTCTATGTATAAATAATTCTAAAAAATATCAAAAATAAAGTAATCACATTTCTGCCTTACTAGCCTCTCCCAATGGTATGCCACTATTGTGTAGAATTTTCTTTTTTTTAATTCTACATATTTTTAATTAACTACATGCACCGAAACACTGGGACACAGAAATTAGGAGACAAAACCCCAGCTGTATTTGGTTGCACTTCCTGAGAAAATGACCCAGACGTGTCACAAAGAAGTTACTAATACAAAATTCTTCACAGCAAAAGCATTGCAATTCCTCATGATATTTATTATAATAGGAATTTCCCTGAATTAGAACGTATTCTCAGAATGTTTTTTCTCTAATAAATTTTAAATATATATTTATAGCTTTAAAGTTTTATTTTTCCTCTAAATGCATCTCTCTATACTTTTTTGAGTACTAGGTGTCTGCAATATCATCAAAAAGCACATTTGAAAATATTTTGCATTGAATAGGAGAAAACTTAAATTGATATGTTATGTATTGATTAAACATGGATTTAAAAACATCATAAAGTGCAAAGAACAGAAAATTTATCTGAGGACACAAATAAATAACTTGATCTACAAAGAAAATGTGTATATTATTTACCTAATGCATATTTTTTTTACATTTTGATGCATTTAAGAAATAGTTTAAAACATACTAAGCATTTAAATTGGATATAAATCTGCTACATTAAAGGAAAAACCTCTAGCCATTCTGTGATGTTTTAAGATAATCAGACATTTTAGATCACCATAATAGCTAGAAGCAAATTAAAATTATTACTTTAACAAAGCAAGGTATGCAAATATTTCTATAAATAGCTACCACAAAGCCATATTCTACTTTGGAAAAAGAGAATAATATTAGTAGTAGGAAAATTAATATCATTCTACCTATTAATTTACACAGTCATTAGTATTAAAATACTGGGAAATTATAAGAAAGATAATTCAAAATTACATCAGAGTAAAAAGCATAAATATATTATAGCTAAATGAACAAATATTTTCTACATACAGTGCACATTTTTGCTTGTGTTAACTGCTTACTTATTCTCATAACTTAAATGAAAATATAGACATAAACTCTTTCCCTGATACCACTTATTTATAATTATTTCCTTAGAAACTAGTAGTGTTTATTTAAACTTTATCGTAGGAACTAAAGTTCCCTTTTATCTGAGGTTGTTACATAAACAGAAGGTATTATAAAATTTCTAATTCTGCCAACAAAAATAAATCAATGAATAATCAAATGAAAATAAATAGAATAATCCTGTGGTTTGAAAGCAGATTTTCATACTTTATTTTAAACCAAAGAAAATACACTTTTAAAATAGAAACACGAAAAAACCTTATACCAAAACAATTAACATCAACTATAATGGATTTTCTATGGATTGTTGAAAAGCTCTGTCTCATAATCTCCGATTCATCACTTATGATTCATTTGAATTTGGAATCAGCTGCAGAGTTCAGATAATAAATATTTTACTAGAAACAACATCCTTCTCTCTTTTGATCATTTCCAAATATACATTAAATTGATTATTTTATTTGAAAAAAAATGAGTACTAGTGTAATCTCTTGGGTCCTTCTTCATTCAAGCTCTGATCAGCTGCCCAATGTACTTGGCATGTTGCTTTAAGGGTTTTCTTGTTTGGAAGACCTTGATTTAGCTCATTTTATGTCTTTGAAGTAGAATTTTAAATTTATTTCTTATAATAATGATTTCTCACAATGATGTTGGATAATTGAATTATAGTTGAGAATTGATTTTGGAGGAAAAAAATCAATCAAAGCACATTAAATTTTAATTGAATGGGGGAAAAGGGAGAAGCAACAGAAATGACAAACCCCAAAGAAGCCTTAGAACAAAATATTCAGTACAACAAATTCAAATCTTGTTTGATGAGCAATGTAAATATAGCCTACACCACTGTTATTTTATCCTTCTCCAACACAGAGGTACTTTAGGGACAATATAAAGTAGATAATATATAACCTCTAGATGACTAGTGGTCTCAAGGGTTAATTTCAAATGGAACATTAGCTATCGGATACATTATGTATTTCTGGATAGTTCATAAATATGCTTAACTGATTTTTATTTCGATTCAAAGGCAATAAGTCTTTCAAGAATCACTGGTTTAGTGTCTAAGATCACTCTTCTTCTGCTGGAGCATGAGAGTTATTCTATTTAAACTCTCTTGCAATCACTTTCATCTGTCTTTTGACTGTGTTTTGGCCAGTGGCAAATGTTCTTGATTGCTACTCAGGGAATTAGCCAACTAAGGGGACCTGAGTACTTTCCAGTGAGCAATTTACATCAGAAACAATTACTTGTAACCTTCAACCTCCCCAACTTCAACTTTCCTCCCAGAATTCTATTTTTCTTTACATTAGAGTAGTTTACATTTTAACTATGATGCCAGATGATAATATTTCTAGAATTTAATGTGGATAAAATTTTGAGTAGGATGTGTTCACGGTTGCGTGCATGCATGTGTATATATAAATTTTGACAACCTAAAATGTAAGATATTGCTACAAATAAAATGTGAATATTTATTAAAATAAATTGATACTTGTAATCAAGCACTTATTAGGCTAAACCACAAACATATTAAGAATTTTTTCTTTTTCTTTTTTTTTTTTTTTTTTTTGAGAGAGAGTTTTGCCCTGTTACCCAGGCTGGAGTGCAGTGGCACAATCTCTGCTCACTGCAATCTCTGCCTCCCAGTTCAAGCAATTCTTCTGCCTCAGCCTCCCAAATAGCCAGGATTACAGGCACATACCACTACACAGTCTTATTTTTGTATTATTCGTAATGATGGGGTTTCACCATGTAGGCCAGTCTGCTCTCAAACTCCTGGGCTCAAGTGATCCCCCCACCTCAGCCTCTCACAAAGTATTGGGATTACAGGTGTGAGCCACCATGTCTGTCCGATAATGCTTTATCAATAAAATTTCATAAGGGCTTGTCTAAGGATAAGAAGATAATTTATTCTAGTAGCGTGATCATTTGAATGACTAATTCCTCTTAATCTTAAAATTTTAGTTAATATAAATATATAATATGGGAGTAATAATACAAGTTTGAGAGAATCTTAACGAAATTTTGTGCACCAAAACATAAAATAACTACTCTACCGTGGAAATGCTGGGTGTCTCATAAAACGATTTAAAGCTAGTAACAATTATTACATTACTGCATTCACATGATTTTAACTTTAGAGATTAAGATAAAGGACTCTGAAGTCACATACACACTAATATAGATACTGGTTCTCTTTGAAGATATTCGGTCAATTACCCAACTTGAGTAAATTACTACCTTTGTGTAACCTAAACATTTCCAAAATTTCTAGGCCTTTGGAATTATTCTTTCCTTTAAAATCCAAATAAAACTTTGAATCCAAATCCCATGTTACTTGTGGAAATGCAACCTCCTTCATAGGATTTCTTCTGAGTCTTGTGGATGGGTAAATTAAGGGGTGTTTGTGCTCTCCTTGTGGTTTTCTCTCTCTCCTTGTTTGCTGATAAATAGATGTAGCCTGTACTTTAAAAAGTAAGCACTTGGGAGCAGGAATCACATGGCAGAGGAGGAGCTTGGTAAAAATGTCCATCTAAAATAATTTTAACTGTATAAAAATTTGAAAGGTATCAATTTCAGGGCTCTGGAAATCAATGAAAGATTCCAGCAAAATAAGAAGAATTTATTGATAGAAACAATTAAACCTTGGGTAAGAGCAGCAGGAGTCTGTGAATTTATGGCCTGGGGCTGTCCCTATTCTCTCCCAAGAGCTCAGTCCGCACAATAGTTTTACCAGGGCCAGACACGCTGTGAAAACCAGAGGCTTGCTGACTAAGTGGGCTAATGTGATTTCAGATGGAGCTCAAACAACTCCATGCCCTGCTGCATTTTCAGTGACAGTGGTAGTTTTAGTGGAAAATGAATGGAGAAAGCCAGGTACTCAGTTGCTAGTGAGGATGGTAAAAGATTAGTAGTATAGGAAGAAATACAACACAGAGAACTGGACAATGAAACAGGTATGGGGCCATGGAGAAACTCCTGCAAATATCTATCGGACTAAAAGGCTACATGTATGTACTAAACTTAACCGAAATATAAGAATTAACCATAATCATGGAGCTAATATTGAGAGCTAAAATTAATAAAATAGAACACATGTTTACAATGAGTTTCAATAAATGTTATTTGAAAAGAATATTAACATTTAGAAACCTGAGTAAGAACAATTAAAACAAAAGAGAAAAAGGAAAAGAAACACATTAAAGAGAAAAAGGAAACACATTACAGATCATATGAAAAAGATAAAAATAACAGGATACATTTTATGTAAACAAATTTAAACATCTAAATGAAATTGCAAAAATTATTTTAAAAATGCTACTTAAGAAAACTGATAAGCAATAGAAAAGTCTAAAAGCTGTATGTCAGTTTTAGAAATTAAACTTTTAAATAAAAACCTTTCAAGCAACCAACTCCAGGCCTAGGTAGCTTTAACCTTTAATTTTACAAATACATAACGATAGGGGTATAAACCAAATTGCATTGAGTCCCAAAATATAATGTTCTGAAGACATGTTTGCATTAGTCCATTCTCCCACAGCAATGAAGACATGCCCGAGATTGGGTAATTTATAAAAGAAAGAGGTTTAATTTACTGATAGCTATGCATGGCTAATGAGGCTTCAGGAAACCTACAGTCATGACAGAAGGCAACTGAGGAGTAAAGACCTTCTTCACACGGTGGCAGAAAAGAGAAGTGCAAACAGGGGAAATGCCAGATGCTTATAAAGCCATCAGATCTTGTGAGAACTCACTCACTATCATGAGAACAGCACGGGGAAAACTACCCCACCATGATCCAGTCACCTCCTACCAGGTCTCTTCCTCAACACCTGGGGATAACAATTCAATATGAGATTTGGGTGAGGACACAAAATTTAACCATATCAGCATTTTAATTATATTATAATCTAGAACCACACTTTATCATTTTTAGAATTGATTGAGTTTGCCATCTGTCATTTTACATAATACAAAATTTTTCTACTTTAGGAAAGAGTAAGAGTATTTTTTTTAATCTCTTGCAGGTGGCTGCTTGAGTTTCTTTGCAGGTATAATTATTTTTGAGATATATATATATATATCATATATATGCATAGTACTAGACAAACAAAAAATTATACAACTTTTGCCAATTTTTTATCAGTCCATGTTTCAACATATTAGGATATTATATTCTGACTTTCCAATGTATTTTTCTACCCTTATACCATGAACAATGCTCTCATCTAGTTTACTGGTGATGGCCAGGTACCTAGATGCAATGGTCAAGTTGAAGCCTTTATCTTCCTTGTCCTATCAGAAACATTTGACATATGTGATCATTCCTTCTTTTTTTTTTTTTTTTAATATATGTTTGCTATACATGGCCTCGTAGCCTAATTTTAATTCTACCTCACCAAAAAATTCTTCTCTGGTTGTGCTTCAAGTCCTATTTCTTCTCATTAATTTTTTAATGTAGGAACAGCTTTAAGTCTTCAGTCTTGGTACATTTTATTCTCTATCTTTATTCTTTGCTTTTGTAATTTCTTCAAGACTTCTGGCTTTAAATAACATCTATATGCCAATGACTCTCAAACAGGCTCTCCTCTAATATTTAGTCTGCTACAAAACTATATGTGAAGGTTCAAATATCATTTGCCTATTTTAAATTATGCCATTACAAAAGTAAGATATTAAACATTTTTCCAGCTTTAAGATAATAAATTCTTGAATAAATGTTTTGCTGTGACATATTTAACTCCAGAAATCATGAATGGCCAAATTTGAATTTAAACATCTTGGAATGATTTATAATAGCAATAGGGGAATTTGGGACATAGCCCCTAGCCTGTGAAACATCGCCATATCACTCCACTACAGGTTTCTTCCCATGCTGAGAAAGGCTTCCCATACGTGTGTCTGAATACACCTCAGTGGAACTCTAAACTCCATCTATCATCCTGAAAACAGCCATCACTTGGTTGTTCTCTGAGGTTGTGACTCAGGAAAAGACCCACACACGCCTTGTACGAATGCCTGGGACATTTAAGCAGAATATTCTGGCATGCTAAAAAACTGAAACAAGGTTTAAAAAGAGCTTTAGGGATTCCAGGTGACCATGCACCCTTGACTGCACAAAATATATGCAATAAGGGAAATTGAATAGTCACAGGAGCAAGACATGTGGCCCTCTAAATCTTGAAGTCCAGGACCACAGTCACTTTTGTAGTATCTAAGAATATCATTGCCTCAGAATGCGATTTCCCTGGCTTGATTGCCTTGCATACGTACCTGGGTGCCCAATGGTCACCTCAAACTGAAAACTCTCCAAAGCATCTCACAATTTCTAGGATAATAAAAATCAAGTTCTCAAAAATGACCTTCAAAATTCCAAATAACTGCAGCTCCTATGACATATCTGAATTGTATTGTTCTCTCTCCTTCTCTCAGTCATTCTATGTATACAATCCTTCTATATACTCCAAATGCACCAGGAATACTCTTGCCATAGTGTTCTTGCTCTACCTTGTTCCTTTTCCTCAATGTCATGCATTCAATATTAAAGAAAAAATGTATATGACACAAAAAAGCAAGAAAACATAACCAATTTTCCTGAAATAAAGCAATTAACAAAATCCAATTCAGAAATGGCCCAGGTTAGTGTTAGAGTTATCACATAGGGGGTTTAAATTTACTTTGGTCAGTATGTTAGAAAACATGTGGGCAATATGCATGAACTGGTGAGATATTTCAGCAGAAATACAATTAAAAAATCAAATTGATAGAAATTAAAAGCATGATATTATGATACTGAATATGATAAATTATTTCTCTGGATGTAATAGAAAATTTGACACATCTGAAAATGATAATAGGAAAATTGGAAGACAGGTACATAAAAATTATTCAGGTAAAATGAAATATGAAAAGAGATTGAACAAAGTTGATGTATGGCGTACAAGAGCTATTGGATGATACCTAATGATAAAGCATGCATATAGTTGAAAGTTGTAAAGCATAAGAGACAGAAAAAAATGGGCAAAAATTTTATTTGAGTAAAAACAAAATAGATAATAATAATCTAAAATTATTGAAAGACAAAATATACATACTCAGAAAGCTCTGAGACTCCTAAGCATAATAAAACACACACTCAAGGACATCATAGTCAAAATTAATTTTAAAACTCTGAGCTATTTCTTTTAGTTTCTCATTTGACACTAGACTAACACAATTTAGTTATTGTTTGTTTCAGAATGTGTTTTTTGGCCAAGAAAGGTAAAATAAACAGGCATGTTAAAATTACATCACTAAACTGAATTATATACTAGGGTAATGATAAATGTAGATTAACAGAGCAATATTTGCATAGTCTCTTTTCTAGTAAATTATTTTTCAATATTCATAATGCTAATGGAATCAAAATTCACAAGAAAGACAAAGCTATGTGTAGCAAGATGAAAAAATTTGAACTAAATTGTGGCTCAGTTATTTGGTGATAACTTTGGGATGTAATTTTGATACCCTATTTTATAAATCACAATTACTTTTTGCCATATTATCAACTAAAGAAAGGAAAAATACATGCTAAAGTTACCATCAAAAATGAATCTTCATATTGAGTATATTTCAAAAGAATATATGTCATTCATTTTTCTTTCAATGTGTAGTAATTGGTAGGTGACATAACATTGACACTGAGTGCTTTCAAATTATCTACCATATTTAGATCTTCAATATTAACATGATGGGCAGGATAATATTAAATACTTTATCAAAACAAAATTAGACACCAAAGTAGCAGTTTTTTAGATATGACAGTTTTAATCTTTTTAGAGTCTATTGATAATGTTCAGCAATCTTGTCACAAAACGTGACCTCCACAACTCCATTTCTTATATCTAGTAAAGATGTTTAAACAAGAAACACTTGTCAAAGATTAGATAATAAAGAAAGTGAAATAATTAGGTCAATCAGTGTTTTGAGAATAGGCATTTTTCCCGCATTGTCTTCAATGAAACTATTATGCTTAAATATAGTTATTGACAATTAAATTTTAATAATTTAAAATTACTTATTAAATTAGATTTCAATCAATGAAACTTAGAGTAATTTTATGTAAATATTGAACACTCAAGACAAATGACTCCCTGGATATAAAATGGATATGCTTGAAATCATAGTATTAATATTATTGATTTTAAAGGTGGTTTATTTTATAATAGTGTTTTAAATGCCTGAAATAAGAGACAAATTTGTTTAGTGCCCAAGCCATATTTGATTTAGTTTTCACTTAACCTTTTGTAAAACACTGACATTTTAGAAAACCTTTGTAATTTATTAATTACTCCTGAAACACCCAAAAGTAAATGCCTTTAAATAGAATAGCTCATTTATGAGTAAAGAGCAACTTAATTATTTGAAAACTATAGGTTAATTATGGTTAACTGCAATAGTCACAGTCTTATTTTTAATTTGGATTTTATTGCTAAGGAGATTCTTATGGCAGTGAAAGAAGGGCATATAAAAAACAACAGAAGTCTGTCATGCATGCATGCATGGGGCATACTTTCCAAGACCCTCAGTGGCTGCCTGAAATCCTAGATAGTCCCAAGTCCTATATATATAATATATAGAGAGAGTATATATAATATTTACATATATAATACATACAATACATACACACTGTTTTTCCTATACATATATAGGTAGATATCTATAATAAATTTTAATTTAGAAATTAAGCACAGTAAGATTAAAACAATAATAATAAGGAACATTTATAACAACATACTGTAATAAAAGGTATGTTAATGTGATCTCTCTCTTAAAATAACTTATTGTACAGAAATTGTTACACAGCGTGGGCTTTGACTGACCACTTGGCAAGTGACAATCCAATGACCCCAACCAAGAACTATTTAGCATGATTTCATTACTTTTATCAAATAAGGAGGACCCTGGGATAGTTCCCAAAGCAGTTTCTCCCTGAACAATAGTAAACTTTTTGGTCTGGTTAGCTGAGTCCTTTTATGTAGAGGTGGAGTAAAGGCAATGCAGCTGCAGTCACCCATCATTCTTCTTCATACATTATATAATATATAAATATATTATATGTAATATACTTATATAAGGATATAACAAAATATAATGCATTTTATTTTTTACATTATGATAAATAAATATATATATATAAAGCAAACTGCACCAATGAATACAATTTGAAGAGATTTGACAAAAGCATTACAATGCTCCAATCAAAATACATAGAACACATTGTACTCCATCACCATGTAAATTTATTTTTGACCCTTTCAGTCAACTCATGAGCAAGCCCCGTTTTATTTTTATTACTATAATTCCGTTTTGTTTAATATTCTTCTGCCTATAGATGGAATAGAATATTATATTATTTTGTGACTGGCTTCTTTTCCTTAAAATATTTTTTTGAGAATTATCTGTGTTGTTGCATGTACCAAAAGTTGTTCTTTATTTATTGTTTTGTTCTATTTAATAGACATATTACAATTTGTTTATTCATTCTACTCTTAGTAGATTTGAGATTGTTTCCAGATTTTAGCTATTATGAATAAAACTACATACAAGTGTTACTGTACAAGACTTTTATTGGCAGACATTATGTGTCTCTTAAGAATATAGGAATAGAATTGCTGGGTCATGGAGTAACTATATTTTCAAATATATGAGAAATGCCAAAGACACATTTAAAATGTTTTTTAATCCAGTCAATATTGTATAAAATGTTCAGTCCTTCCTTATTCTTGACAATATATGTGGTTATCTTTCTTTCTTTTTTTTTTTTTTGAGACGGAGTCTCGCTCTGTCGCCCGGGCTGGAGTGCAGTGGCCGGATCTCAGCTCACTGCAAGCTCCGCCACCCGGGTTTACGCCATTCTCCTGCCTCAGCCTCCCGATTAGCTGGGACTACAGGCACCCGCCACCTCGCCCGGCTAGTTTTTTGTATTTTCAGTAGAGACGGGGTTTCACCGTGTTAGCCAGGATGGTCTCCATCTCCTGACCTCGTGATCCGCCCGTCTCGGCCTCCCAAAGTGCTGGGATTACAGGCTTGAGCCACCGCGCCCGGCCTGTGGTTATCTGTCTTTCTAACTTTACATCAGAATGAGTAACCTCATTATTTTAATTTGCATTTTCCTAATGGCTTCAGGTGCTAAGCACATTCTGTCTGCTTATTGATCAATTGTAAAAAATTATTCTTGTGAAATGTCTTTTCAAATTTTTGGCCCATTTCTGTTTGTTTGTTTGTTTGTTTTTCTTGGTCTGACTTTCTAGGAATTTATCAATTGTTTATATCACTTTTTTAAGGAGAAACTTTTTTTTCCAACTTTAAGTTCTGGGGTACATGTGCAGGATGTGCAGATTTGTTACGTACGTAAACATATGCCATGGTGGTTTGCTGCACAGATCATCTTGTCACTTAGGTATTAAGCCCAGCATCCACTAGCTATTCTTCCTGATACTCTCATACACCCAAAACCTGACAGGCACCCATGTGTGTTGTTTCCTCCCATATATCCATGTGTTCTCATCATTCAGCCCCTACTTATAAGTGAGAACATGTGGTGTTTGGTTTTCTGTTCCTGCATTAGTTTGCTGAGGATAATTGCTTCCAGCTTCACCTATGTCACTGCAAAGAACATGATCTCGTTCCTTTATATGAATGCATAGTATTCCATGGTATATATGTGCCTACCATATTTTCTTCATCCAATCTGTCACTGATGGGCATTTATGTTGATTCCATTTCTTTGATATTGTCAATAGTGCTGCAATGAACATAAGCGTGTATGTATCTTTATAATAGAATAATTTATATTCCTTTGTGTATACACCCAGTAATGGGATTGTTGGGTATTTCTGCCTGTAGGTGTTTGCCGAACCACCAAACTGTTTTCCAAGATGGTTAAACTAATTTTCACTCCCAATAACAATGTAAACGCGTTCCTATTTCTCCACAACCTCCCCAGCATCTGTTGTTTTTTGACTTTTTAATAATTGTCATTCCGACTTGCATAAGATGGTATCTCATTGTGGTTTTGATTTGCATTTCTCTAATAATCAGTGATGTTGGGCTTTTTTTCATATGTTTGTTGGCTGCACATCCGTCTTTTTTTGAGAAGTGTTTGTTCGTGTCCTTTGTCCACTTTTTAATTTTTTTTTTTCTTGTAAATGTATTTAAGTTCCTTGTAACCTCTGGATATTAGACCTTTATCAGATGGATAGACTGCAAATATTTTCTCTCTTTCTGTAGATTGTGCGTTCACTCTGGTAATAGTTTATTTTGCTGTGCAGAAACTTTTTAGTTTAATTAGATGCATTTGCCAATTTTTGCTTTTCTTGCAATTGCTTTTGGCATTTTTGTCATGAAATCTTTGCCTATGCCTATGTTCTGAATGGTATTGCCTAGATTTTCTTCTAGTGTTTTTACATTTTTGGGGGTTTTACATTTAAGTATTTAATACATGTTGAGTTAATTTTTGTATGTGGTGTGAAAAAGCGGTCCAGTTTTAACTTTTAACTGTGTAAATTCATTTGCAATGTGTTTCAGTTATCCATCTTACTTCTGCTTTCTTCTTTGGTATTTGATACTTCTTACCTAAATTCACTTGAAGTTGTTTAGCTTCTAAAGTTGAAAAGCTAGATACTTGATTTCTTCTTTCCATTAGAAAAGCACTTACAGTTACATATTTTTTCTAATCATTGCTTCATGTCAACTCCACACATTCTGATGTATATATTTTGTTTTCATTATTCAGTGTGAAAAAAATGTATTTTAAGATTTTCTTTGTGATCCATTTGTTGATACATGTATCATTTATAAGTGTACTGTTTAAATTGCAAACAAGTAGGGATTTTTATTGATATTTTGTTGTTTATGATTGCTATTGGTATTCCCTTTTATTCAGATAAGATGAAATGTGCAAATTTAAATATTTGAAAAATTTTGAGATTTATGTTAAGGGTTGGCATATGATCTGTCCTAGTAGGCATTTCATATGCTTTTAGTGTTTTGGGAGTGTACTATTACATAATATCAATTATACCAAGTATGCTAATTGACTTAATCCTCTATGTTCTTAGTAAATGATTTATCTAGTTATTTTATCAATTACTAACAGAGGAGTACTATGTTGTCCAACATGATTATGCTTTTGTATCTTTTTCTTGTACAAATTTTGTCCATTTTTACTTCAAATATTTTTAAACTCTGTCACAGGATGCAAGTCTTCTTAATTAATTCACCCTTTTATATTGCAAGAAATTCCTCTCTGCCTGTGGTATAACTCTTCGACTTGTAGAGTAGTTAGTGTAGTATAAATATCACCAAACCAGACTTCTTCTAATGTGGTTTGCATGGTACAATTTTTCTACTCTTTTTATTTTGTAGTATCTGTGTCTTTATATTCAAATGTGATTCTTGGAGAGTTGAAAATAAATATAACTTTTGACATAAGGGGGTTTTAATCTAATATCAATTTTTTTCTGTTTTCCCATCAGTTGTATTTTTCTGTTCCTAATTTTTAGCCTTCTTTTTAATTAAATAATTTTAAATGATTTTTAAAATTCTGTTTTATTCCCACTATTTGCATTTTAGCTATACCTGTGGATACATATATTTTTTAGTTGGCCTAGGGATGACAGTATATATCTATAACTTAATAAAGTTCAACATAAAATTAATAATGCATTATTTCATGTAAAATATAAAAAACTTATAACACCGTAAGTTTATTCACCACCCCTGTCCCTTGATCTATTCTTACTAGGTATTCAACTTCTCTTACATTGTAAATTCCAAACTGAAATGCTAAATTACTTATATCAATAATCTTTGTATTTAAAAAGACAGAAGAAGAAATATTTTATCGTTACTTGTATATTTCTCACTTACAATGCTTTTAATTTCCATCTGAAGTTACTGCCTATTGACTGAAGAGCTCTCTTTAGTATTTCTGGTAGTATGGCTGCCCTTGCACAAATACAAATACACACATGTGAAAAAAAAATTGTTTTTCTTTTATATATATGTATATTTAATAAATATACACATGTATGTAGGTATGTATATAGGTATGTATACAGATATAATTTTTTCTTTCATTTATCTTAAAATATTTTTACTCTATTTTCTTTCTGTAGGATATTTTGAATGAATACATCATTTGGGATTGATAGTTTCTCTCCGCCTCTTCAGCACTCAAAGATCCATTGCCTTTCGGCCTATGTTTTTTTTTATGAGAAGACAGTCATTATTTGTATCATATTTTCTCAGTAGTTTCTTTGTTATAATTTCTGCTTCTGATCACAGAAGTTGTCTTAAGATCTTTGATGTTCAGCAATTAGACTATGATAAGCCTTGGTGTGTGTTTTTTTAAAAAAATATGTTTATCCTGCTTGAAGTTCTCTTTCTTGGTTGTGTAGTTTAATACTTTTCACTAAATTTAAAATATTTATGACTTTTAGTTTTTGTTTTAAACCTGTTTTTAGAGTTATTTTAAGTTCACAGCAAAACTGTAAGGTGTAAAGTTCCCATATACCCCTTCACTTACAAAGGCATAAGCTCTTATATTATCAAAATTATCCTCCAGAGTGGTAATTTTTTTACAATTAATGAACCTATAGTGACGCATCATAGTCACACAAAATTCATAGTTTACTTTAGGTTTACTCTTGGTGTTTTACATTCTGGGGGCTTTCACAAATATTTAATGACATGTGTTCATATTCATTCATCATATTCATCCATCATAGTATTATACAGAGTATTTCCCATGCCCTAAAAATCCTCTGTGATCTACCCATTGATGTCTCCTTTCCCCCAACCTCTTCAAGTCACTGATCTTTTTACTGCCTGCATAGTTTTGTCTTTTCCAGGATGTCATATACTTGGAATCATGCATTATATAGCCTTTTAAGATTAGTTTATATGTATTTAAGTTTCTTACATGTCTTTTCAGGCTTTTTAACACATTTCTTTTGGACACTGCATTCCATTGTCTGATGTACCAGTCTGTTAATCAATTCACCTACTGAAGGACATCTTGGGCACATCCAAGTTTGGCAATTATAAATGAAGCTACTATAAGTACTTATGTGCAGGTTTTTGTGTGAACATAGTTTTCAGCTCCTTTGGGTAAATACCAAAGGCTAAAATTGCTGAATCATTTGGTAAGAGTATATGTTAAGTTTTGTAAGAAACTGCCAAACTGTTTTGCAAAGTGGATATATCATTTGTTATTCCCACCACGAATGAATAAGAGTTCCCATTGCTCTGTATCCTCGTCAGCATTTGCTACTGTCAGTATTTGGGATTTTGGCCATTCTAATAGGTCTTTGGTGGTATCTTATTTTAATTTTCATATTCTTCATGACATAAGATACGGTGAATTTTTTCACATGCTTATTTGGCATCTATATATCTTATTTGATATGGGTTCTATTAATATCTTTGGCACATTAAATTTTTTTCTTACTGAAATTTAAGTGTTCTTCATGTATTTTGGTAGCAGTATTCTCAGATGTGTCTTTTGAAAATATTTTCTCCCAGTCTGTGACTTGTCTTCTCTCCCTCTTGACATTGCCTTTCCAAATCAGAAGTTTTTAATTTTAATTAAGTCTAGTTTATCAATTATTCTTTTATTGTATCATGATTATTAAATTTTTAAATAATGATTTTTCTATCCTATTATTTTTCTTCTCTTCTTCTGGAGCTCTACTAATACATATACTTTATATAAACTAGATCATTCAATATTGTCCCGCGGGCTATTGAAACTTATTATCTTTTTTTGCTCTTTGTTTATCTCAGTTCTTCATGTCAATAAAGTTTATTGATCTGTCTTCAAGTTCAATGACCCATTCTTTTGGAAGCTCTAATCCACTTCCATCAAGGGAATACCTTATTTCAAATTTTGTACTTTCCAGTGTTAGAATTTTCATTTATCTCATAGCTCAATTACTCTGCTGAAATTATCCATCTGTTAACTAATAATAGTAATTTTAAATTTATGTCATCAGTTTCATGATAGCAATTTTAAAATCCAGGTGTGATAAGTTCAATTTCAGCATCTCTGTCATGGTTAAGTCTGTGTTTCTATTGATGGCTTTTGCTTCTGATTATGAGCTACATTTCCTGGTTCAAAAAATGTCTGGTAAAAATTTGATTTCATGGTAAACATGGATGGTGCATTATAAATTGCCTGGATTCTGTATTTATCTCTTTAAATAATGTTAATTTCTTTTCTAGCACTTAGAAAAACTGCTGATGATTTTCTTGGATGCCAGGATTACTTTTATTCTTCGTTAGAGTGAGTCCATTCTGGTTTTGTCTCTATTTCTAAGACATGATCCTTACTCTAGGATGTGGCCCTTATTTTTAAAGTATAAACCTTCTTCAGTCTCAGTCGAATGCTTGAAATACTCAGGAAGCTCTCTTACCCTGGCTGGCCTGAAATACAATGTGCCCTAGGATTGTATAACATCTTCATTCAACCTCTCAGCTACTATCCTCTCCTGTAAGTCTTGTTGAGTCCTCCCCTGTATGTGTGCATAGCAAGTCTTAGTCAATGATACATAAGAAAATCCCACTGAAATTTCGGGAGCTCACTTCTTTTACATGACAGACACCTTTCTGTTTTCCTGCTCACTAAATTCTCGCAAATTCTAGCTATTTCAATAGCTCTGACACTCATCTCTGCCTTTACACACCTTGTGCACAAGAACATCTGTGCCACATCCTTATATTGCTATTGAGAAACTAATTCCAGAATTAAATGTGGATAAACCGTAAAAGTGAATTCATGGATCCATGATCCATGTTCTCAAGGATCATGCTTAATTGAGGCCTGAAAACACTTCACCCAATTTTTGATTTTGTACTGAAAGGAACAGTCTGATACCCTTTATTGCAGCATGACAGATGTGAAACTAAAACTATATAATTTTCTATACTATCATCAAGTAATTTCTATTCTACCAGTTAAGATAAATTATTTAAATATATGCAATACATTTTGTATTAATTACATTTAATATTTTATTAATGCCATCATGAATATATTCTTGAATTTGTATAAAAGGATAATTGAATTGGACTACTTTGTTATATTAGTTTACAGAAATTTTGAAAAATATATAATTTCCTTAAGAGTGCTTCATATCAAGCAACAGACCCTAATCAAATGCATGTGATTATAGGATTATGGCTTTGTCTGTGTTTGTGTTGTTTTACAATAAAAGTATTTTCTCAAAGGAGATCAGACTTCTATCATTAATTTTATTTATCTTGTCACTACTTGTAATTATCTGAGCTTTAGGTTAATTATTTGTAATTAGAAATGTACGGTTTTTGCCCAAATATTCAGAAATTTGCTAAATAAATGAAATAGTATCTTTATTAAAACGTTTGAGTGCCTTGTTATTACAAAAGTAATGTTTCCCTTAAGATTTGTATCCTTAAAATGCAAACATAACTTGGATGGGCAAAAAACATTTAATTCAGAAAAAAGATCATTCAACCTACTGATGCACCATTTTTATGAGTGAATTTATTTTATTTTTTGATTGGTAAATATAATGATAAAATATTTATTTGAGTATTTCAGAATGTGCCAAGAAATCAAATAATAATGCCAAAAATCCATTGATTTTTAAGGAAAATTTCCTAGTATTAAGTAAGAATCCCTGGAGGAGAGATTAACATAAAATACAAAAGTTTAACATAAGATATAAAAGTAAAATAAAATCAATATAATAATACATACAAATAAAAATACATTTATATTATTTTTGAATATCTCATGTATTGAGATTTTATGTATTATGTAGTTTTTCTTTCCTAAGGCTTTGTTTTATATTTCAAATATCAATTTCTTTGAAATGTACTTCGTTACTGTCTTAAAACACATAAAATACATTTATATTATGTTTAATTTGATTTGTTTTGAAAATGTATCTACTCATATAATCAGAAATACAACAAAGAAATGGAGCATTTCCATCAAACTCCAAAGTTCTTTTATGTTTTTTGCCAGTCAAATCCTCACTCTCAGCCCTAGGCAACAACTGCTCTCCTTTCAGTCACTATAAATTAGTTTTCAATGTTCTAGTTTTTTTGGTTTGCTTTCTTTGCTCAATATCCTTTTTTTACAGTCTTCCATATTTTTGTGTACATAAGAAGTCATTGTTACATAGATGACTAATATTGTATTAAATAAATAAGCCACAATTTATTCATTCAATTTACTCTTTTGGTGTGTGTGATCTCATCCAAATTAATGGCTTAAAACAACATTTATAAATCCCCAAACTAGTTCCCCAAATCCAGATTTCTAGGTCTTACTACCTATTTTGAAATCCTACTTGGGCATCTAACAGATATCTCAAACTTTGTGTGTTGAAAATTTAACTCATCTCCCCCTTCCCTTTCTCCATTCACAACTATCTCAGCTACTGTCAACTGTTTACTATATTCTTGCTATTAACCAATTAAAAATGTTTTCTTCATCCTTGACTCCCTCACACAATCCATCAGAAAGTTTGTCTCTACTGGTAAAGGGTAGTCAGTGTCTCAACATTAATCACCATTTTTTTCTATTTCCATCCTGTTCTTTGCTTATTATCTCTTTTCCTGATTACTGCAGTAGTCCCCAAATGAGTTGGTACATTCCTGTCTTAGTACCTCTCCTACTGAAATGTTCAACACAACACTTAGAGTGATCCTTTAAAAATGAAGTCTACCAATTTCCCGCTAAAGCCAAAATCTTCCAAAGGCTTGTCATTTCACTGTGAATACAAGTCAAGTCCTCACAGTGACCTACAAGGTCATATATGATCTGGAAGCCTACCACCATTCACCCCTATCATTACTGTTTCGGTCTGAAGTCTTTCATTTTCTGTTTAATCTAACCAAACTGACCTAAAATCTATTTCCCGAATATGTTACATGCACTCACATCTAAGGTCCTTTACGCAATCTGGCCTCTGCCTGGAATGCTCTTCTTCCAGAGAGGCACATGACTACCTCTTTTGCTCAAATATTAGCTTCTTAATATGGTCTACTCTGACAAACAGCAACTGGCTTGAAGATCTCCCATTCCCTTTTATAGTGCTCTAATTTTTCTCATTGCAGATATCACCCTCTAATATAGTGCAAACTTTATTATGAATGAATTTTATTATTGAACACTAGAATTAAAAGCACCGTGAAGGCAAAACTCATTGTCAGTTTGGATTCCTAATGTATTCCAGATGCTTATGTTAGGGGCCAGCACATAATAAGTATTCAACAAATAAAATTTAAATTGATCAGAAGAATAAATGCATGAGTTGTTGATATACAGCTATTTAACAATGTTTATACTCATCTAAATACATCTGAAAATTATTTATATTTTTATTTTATATGATTTATGTTTCACATTTAATAAATATTGTTTAGAAAAAATATTTAAGTGTCTAGTAACAATTATTGTTCCTGTGGAAATCCTCTTTTCAAGTGAAAAGATAAATTGATACACCTTAAAAATAGTTTAACAGTAATAGTTAACATGACTGAAATATGTAATATGTATTAGACTCTTTTTAAGCCCTTTGACAGATATTTATATTTTGGAAACTTATTTTTAGTTCATACAATAACTGTATTTTTATACATTAAACTTAACATTATATCGTTGAAGTACTTGAGCTTCAATATCAGGATTCAAACACACATCTGCCTAATAATGAATTTCAAAGTTGTTTATAATTCATGAATTATAAAAGATTAAATGTGAAAGAAAACATAAGCCATAAGCATGTTATATTTTGCATGTTTACTTAACTCACGTGCATGTTTATTTAAAATATTATCTGCTGTTTAAATAAACCTAAATGTTTCTAATAAAGTATTCATTAAGTTGTTTCTATGGTATTTTATGTGTGCAGAAATGAATTTGCTGTTATTTTTTATTTTTGTGCATAATATATATATGGTAATTTAGTAAAATTGGTTGTAATGACAATAAACTGATGCACAATTCATAATAAGATTAATGATTTATAATAAAACATATACATTAATATTTCACCAGGCTTGTAGATAGCAGTAAATATACATTAGTTTGTGAGCATAGCTTATGATAAAATCTAGTCTACACTGCAGTTATAATAATATGCTAGTTATTATAAATAATTCTCAATCACTCTTTCTGTAGTATTCTTTACTCAATCCATAGCTAAAATGCTAGTTTATCAAAACTCAAGTGATAGCAAGAAAGCAGTAGTCAGTCAGGGACTACAACCTTCCTTTCAGGGAAAAACTCTACAATATCTTTTGAAACTTGCCACAATTATTACTTCCTCAGTGAAATATTTCCTGGAGACCCAAGTGGTCATGCAATGAAATAACAATCCATGTTTTACAAACTTAAAACACTTTTCACATTTAATTATTATAGAACTTATTGTATTATATTGTTTTTTAAAAAAAGTCTGCATGTCTTATATCCTCCCAGACAGAAATAAAACAGTAAATTAATTATTAATCTTTGGTTACTCTTTTGCATCCACAGGAGCAAGTGCAGAATCTTATGGAGAATTGCTGCAATAAAAAACAAATGACTAGCCATGAAAGAGGACTAGATATCAATCATGAACAACACATTTTAAGAGTTCTGTGTCTATTGGTGGTAAAAGGGTACATTTTGAAAATTGGAAAATTTATAAACCCTGGTATCATGAGCAAAAACAGAAACATCTGGCAATAAGTAGGTTGGAGTCAAAGAAAGATAAGAATCAGAACGTTTGGTGGATTTCAGCAAATGGAACATATTAGGTAAAGCAAATTGCCTCTTGGCGTTCAGTGTCTAATCTTACAATATTTTATATTTGAGAGATCATTTATCTAGCAAAGTTTAAAAAATCATTCTAAACAATCTTCCAAATTGAAACTCAGTATTTAACACAATCCCACGATCCTACAAAGCTATTCCAGTCTAAGACAAATGAGAAAATTGGAACACAAGTTGCCTAATATCTAAAATCTTACTTCATCTTGAAGGAAGCTTAGCATCCTAAGAAAGGAAATTAAAAATCACTGAACATCCAAAATCCTAATATTAAAGACTATATATGTGAAATTAAAGACACTAATAATTTTCCTGATTTATTTCAATTGTAGTTATTTAGGGTAAGTGCTGATACATGTAAAAAAACCTTCAGATTCTAAGCTCCAGTTATTACTATTTGAGAATGAAATATGAGCCCTGTTCAAAAATAGAATGCTTCATATTGTAGCTTATTACATATTCATTCTATGGAATTAGAAATAGATTTAGCAATAGAAATTATTCAAATTAAAACATAGAGGAAAAAGATAATTAAAAACAATCATCAGAGCATCAGTGAGTTATAGGACATTTTAAAGAGGCTTGATATGCAGGTAAAAAAAGGAAATGGGAGAAGTGTCACATAAAAATATTTCAATAGATAATACCTAAACGTTTCGAATTTAATGACATTATAAACTCAGAGATGCAAAACGTCCAACTAATCCCTAAGATAAGAAATGTGAAGAAAACTAAACTAATCCAAGGCATATCACAACCAAATTGCTCAAGGCCAGTGATAAAAAGAAAATCTTGAGAGCAGCCAGGTTTGGGTGGGTAGATAGACAGTACAATTTACAAAGGAACAAAGAAAAAGAAGATGGCCGATTCCAGTCAGAAACAATGAACACAAGAAGATAGTGGAGCAGCAAAACAAAACAAATAACACAGCAACATAAAATGTATTATTCATTAAAATTAACTTTCAAAAATGAGAAAAATGTAGATTTTTTTCAGACATACAAAAATCAAAATAGAAGTTATTACCACCAAACATATACTACATGAAATGTTAAATGAAGTTCTTTAGACAGAAGAAAAATGATTCCAGATGGACATAAAACTCTACACAAAAGAATAAACAGCAGGGAAAATGAAGGTGATTATTATTGATATTGAACATAAATTATGAAGCAAACCCTGGAATAAATAAAGCAACTTCAGTTTTTCTCATCAGATGCAATTTTATAGAATTCAATAGTAAGTATAAAAGACAAAAATTCAATCTTGGGTTATAAACAATTGGCAAAACCAAACAAAACTGCTGGTGGCTATGTTGTGAGTGGTGTATTCACCAGAAGAAATAAAAGCAGTGGACGTTTTGCAGCACACAAATGTCATCTACTTTTATCTATAAATAGATGCTCTGTGTGTGTGTGTGTAAAATCCTATCAAGTCGTATGCTTAAAATACGTACTTTTAATGTATGTAAATTTTATCTTAATAAAATAACTGAAAACTAAACATGAAGCATAAGCACACATTATCAAAGTAAATCATTGCTCAACTGAGAAATGAGAATCCAATTCAAAATATTTTAAAAATAACCTGTATCAGGAAATAGATCTCCAATAAATTATGTTGGAGTAAGATTATGAAAAATCATACGTTGAATACGGAATGTTTCCTGTGGACAGTGAGGTTGCTTCCATGAATGACAAGCATTTAACACATTCAAGGAACAATACAAAGTAGAAGTTACTGTGTTATGACTAAATTTCAATTTCATCTATATTATTTTTACACAGCTTAATGCTGTTATATAGCTTATTTTTCTCTAAAACCAATAAAGGAAAATACCAAATATAGTAACTTCAAGAAAACCATTGTAAAAGTTAGTTTTGTCCATTTGTCACCAAGTTATATTAAAATTAATACTTTTATTCCACTGTTTGGAATTAATGGTATTTCTCAATTTATCCAGGTCATCACAAGGAATATCACCCTGCCTCGTGAGAAAATCTTATCACTCAGGCTAAGGTGAGTAAGTTGTCTGTATGAGACAAAAAAGATCACAATATTGTAGTAAGCTTCAAGATTACATGTGTGCCGTGCAAATAAAGGTAATATAGATATTAATTTATTGTGGGGACCAACTTTTCATGCAGGCCAATAGCTGCTTGCCTTTCTAATTAGTGTTGTGTAAATGAGTTTCTCTATAATAATTTTAGTAGTAATATTGAAAGAGATGAAGAGTTTGGTGAATTTTCCTAACTACATTTCTAGAATTTTAAGTTTTAGAATTATATAACTTTCTAAGGATCATCACTTCAAAATCGTGTACCACAAACAAAATAGGTTGGAATGCAAGAAATAAGGATACAGTCTCAGTTTTATTCCTAAATAGTTGCTTGAAAAATTCAGTAAGCTAAATGAGCAAGTTCTCTATTGACTCATCCTAGAGCAAGAGCATCAAGCAGGGTAGCTTCTAAAACAATGGTCACTAGCCTTTTTGGCATAAGGGACTGGTTTCATGGAAGACAATTTTTCTGTGGACTCAGAGAAGGGGAGATGGTTTTGGAATGATTCAAGTGCATTACTTTTATTATGCACTTTATTTATGTTATTATTACATTGTAATGTATAATAAAATAAGTATACAACTCACAATAATGTGGAATCAATGGGAGCCCTCAGCTTGTTTTCCTGCAATCAGACGGTCCTATCTAGGGGTGATGGGAGACAGTGTATTAGATTCTCATAGGGAGCTCACAACCTAGATCCCCCTCATGCGCAGTTCACAAAAGGGTTTGCCCTTGAATGAGAATCTAAGGCCACCGGAGGGCAGCTCAGGCAGTAATATGAGGGTGATGGGGAGTGGCTATAAACACAAAGGAAGGTTTGTTCCCTGGCTTGTGTTCACCTCCTGCTGTATGGCCCAGTTCCTGTGTCCTAAGATAATTGAGAAAACATGTACTCCAACTGCATATTTGTTTTGTTTTGGATTTTTACTTTCAAGGATAATTAATACAATACCTATTTGAAAAGAAAAAAACTATTTTAAATCTTACTATAAATATTATTCTCTTTTCATCACACTTTTGCTAGCGAAAACACTTACTAAATTTAATATTATAAAGGAAAACACACTGGAAGTTTAAAAAATTTCTAAATTACCTAATGTTCCAGTGTATTATTGCTTATTTACCTGGAAAAAAAATGTCAAATAAAATCGAGAATATATGAGCAGTTTTCAATGTAAAAGCCATTAAATTTTAGTAGGGTTCAGTCTTTTGATTGACAGATAAATTTGCAAAACTAAAGTTAAATCTCACTATTTTGTTTACTATTTGTTATTGTTTTTATTTTGGAGACAGAATCTTACTGTGTTCCCCATGCTATCCTCAAACCCCTAAACTCCCAGATTCAAGCAATCCTTTCACCTCAGCCTCCTGAGTAGCTGGATTGCAAGCACGTGCCACCTCGTCCAGCTTAAATTTTACTTTTTTGGAATGTGTGATTATAAAGCAATTTACTAAATATGTGTACTTTAGACTATGTTCACATATATATAAATGCATACCTATATATTTATATGAGCTCATTTAACTTTATTTAAAAAATGTAAGTTTCCCTCACTAGGAAAGCTATTGATGGAAATACAGGTATATTTTCAGTAATGAGTTATTGCTGCAAAAAATAAAGGGCAAAACAAATTAAAATAAAACAAACTTAACATTTAGGGTCAATAGACTTACTTAGAGAAATATAAACTCATGAAATCTCTGCAACCTCAAGCAGGGGCAGCAAACATCTTTGTTTTACCTGAGGAATAGACAAAGATCAACCTTTCCAGCTTCCCTTTCAATTAGGTCATGGCCACATGAATGAGTTTTAGCCTTTTCACCTTTGCAAGGTGAAACAAAGAGTTTTGTGCAACTTCCTAGAACATAACATTTTCCATGAGTTATCCTCTGTCTTCCAACTTTAGCCACCTGTCTATTAATCCCAAAACTGATTTTGGATGCAAGTGTTGAACATCTACATCACAGAACACTGTGTAAATTGAAACCTAGTTGGCAGCATTTCACTGTTAACCTGTTGTATTTAGAATTACCTTAACACATGAGAAAATCATACTTTGAAACGTGGTGCTGCCAAACAAGCACAGAATCATAAAATGCTTGATATCAAATTAGTAGTCACATTGCAAAGGAACTGATATCAGAGAGAAGTTCCTACCTGTGCAGTGCCAAAACATTTGAGAAAACTGTTTCCTGTGATATCCTGAAAGACAATGTGTCTATCGATCCTGTAACTTTCCGAAAAGTGGCTGGAAAACAGATTGTTAGTTGTGGGTGTGTGTTGTGATCAGATTGCTTATGATGTTATCAAATAAAAGAGATTACTTTAGGTAAGAAATGGTTGGTCTCCAGGAGAAATAAAAAGGAATACATCATGTCTTGTCCTTAATGAGTTAGGGAAATCCATTGTAGCAGCACAAAATAAATACGAAAAAACTATTAAGACTCAGCTTTTAGCAAAGATTAAATAAGGATTGAGTTCTTAAAAAGCAATCCTAATAGCTTCAAAGTATATTATTTAATTTGATACAGAAAGGCACTTCATTGCATAAGCAAAAAAAAAAAAATAAGTTAAACTTGACATTTATGTTTTCTTAAGAACTCTGCCACTGGTGCAGAGAAATGATCATAGATCACAGATCTAGGCTTAAGAAGTCAGATTTCATTATTGCTTATGCTACATATTCCACATTCATGTAAGAACATTATGCATTCCAATTCATTGCCCTGTAAATTTTAGTGCCCTGGTATTTTGTGTACCTCTCTGCTTCAATACTACTGATTTTACTTTGGCCAGTGGAATGTGAGTGGGCATAACACATGCCATATGAGAGCAAAAGCTTTAAAAGCCATTGTGCATTCCAGTCAACACTCTGGCTATTCTGCCATGAAAATGGCATGTCCCAAATACAGATTGCTCCAATAGGCTGGGCTCAGAATTAAAAAAAAAAAAAAACAGAAAAAAACAAGGTGAAGCCAATCTGAAGCTTATTTGTAATCTGGAGCCAGATCAGAGCTGCTGCTGACTTCTAGTCAAAATGTGACGTGATCAAGAAATAAACCTTTGTTGATGTCAGATGTAAAAAGTCATTAAGTTTTTGAGGGTAATTTTGAATAACAGCAAAATTTAAAAAAAAAAATGACTAATGAACTTCTAATATAATTACCTAAAAAAAAATCTTTATGAGCACTAAAATAACAGTAAACTAATATGACTGTAAACAAGATAGGAAAAGTATATTTCCCCAAGGACAGCAAGCTATCGGTCACTGTCATCAGCTATGCCCAATAGCTCAATAAACAAAGAAGGCTCTCCCTGAGTGCCATGTGAGTGAGTACAGAATAATGAATAAGAACTTTCTTTCAACATCAAATCCAAAAATTATCTTTACTGACAAAGTAGATGAGTGTCAAAATGCCTGCCTGTGACAAACCATTGTATATTGGACAAACAAATTTTTTTTTTTTTTTGAATAGTCATTGACAAACTTTTTCTTATAGGGTTAGTCAGTATTTTAGGCTTCTTGGCCATATTGCCTCTGTCACATCTACTGAACTCTACTCAAGTTTGCTACTATAGCACCAAGGTAGACATAGACAGTATGTAAACAAATGTAGCTAGGTTTCAATAAATCATCACATTAAAAAATAGACAGCTGGACCACAGACCATTTCGAAGACTCCTGCTTTAAAACAGTGGCATGTGGGAGCTATGCAGGAAACTGACGAAAAGAAAATCATGTGGAAATACTGGTCAAACGGCAGATGCTGGGATATTCGTTTATCTGTTGGGCAAGGATGGTAGACTGCGTTTTTTTGTTTTTTGTGTTTTTTATTGTGGGAAGAATGAACAGAATAAATTTGGTAAAGATTGCCTACATATCTAGAAGCCTTTAAAAAAATGTATAGGGCATACTGGTAGACTTTCTTCCTTATTCTTTCTGCACTTTGATATGGCCTTGGAACTGTCTTTGGCTGTGGAATATGGGCATCAGTAAAGTTCATTTTATTTGAAACTTTTCCCATGAAGATATTTCTTGGGTTTTTTTCTTATTTTTCTTCATCAGTTTGAAGATGTTGACCCCTACGTCAACATCAATAACGTGCCCATAGAAAGTGAAATTTAGTTATCCTATCCACGTTTCTGAACGGCAGTGTGGATTATTGATTGCAAAAGCATGTTTTTGACTGTGATTTAAGTTTATTGGTTAATAAATTGTTTTTACCTTAGATAATTTAAGAAAATTTTTATTATATGACTTATAATGAAATATCCTCCAAGTTATTTTAGTAGTACCAGGCATAAAGTATTTGAGGAGGACATTTTGTTTGCGAATGTATTATTGAGATAATTTGGGCCAATTCTGCAGGTAACAAAAGCGTGTTGTATAAGAAGACAAAGGCAATTATTAAAATCTCAGAAACTTATTTTTCCCATATTCATATTTGTTTTGAGCCAAGAGTAAGCCAAATAAAGTTTCCCTGTGTCTTTAATTTTGTATTTGCTTTTATTTATTTATTTACTTTTGTGGTAGGCACACTTAACATGGGATCTATGATCTTAACAAATTTTGAAGTACACTTATCCTGAATGGTAGGCAGTATATTGTACAGCAGATCTACAGAGTATATGCATTCAGCAAAACTGAAACTTTGACCACCACCTCATCTCCCTCCAGCACCTTGCCACCACTATTATATTATTTACTTCCTCTGAGTTTGTGTGCTATAAGTACCTCATATAATTGGAATCATGCAGTTTTTGTCCTTCTGTGATTGACTTATTTCACATATCATAATCCTCAAGTTTCATCCCTGAGGATGCAAATGTCAGGATTTCCTTGTTTGTTAAGACTAAATAACATTTCACTGGATGTATATACCTCATTTTCTTTATTCATTCATCTTTGTACGGACACTTGGTTTGTTTCCATATATTGGCTATTGCGAATAACGTTGCAGTGAACAAGGGAGTGCAGATATCTCTTCAAGCTATTGATTTCAATTATTTTGAATGTATATCCAGAAGGTAGAATGTAGGATCTTATGTTAGTTTTATTTTTTATTTTTTTAGGAAACTTCATACTATTTTTCAAAATGTCTGTACCAATTTACATTCCCATCAACAGTGTATAAAGGTCTCGATTTTCATAGACATCTGAAAAGTAGTAGATTTGCTATTTGCCTACATTTCTAGAAACTATGAAGTTCCTAAGGACAAAGGTTATTATAAGTAATTTTCTGGCCGGGCGCGGTGGCTAGCGCCTGTAATCCCAGCACTTTGGGAGGCTGAGGCGGGTGGATCACGAGGTCAGGAGAACGAGACCATCCTGGCTAACATGGTGAAACCCCGTCTCTACTAAAAATGCAAAAAATTAGCCTGGCCGTGGGCGCCTGTAGTCCCAGCTACTTGGGAGACTGAGGCAGGAGAATGGCGTGAACCCGGGAGGCAGAGCTTGCAGTGAGCCAAGATCCGGCCACTGCACTCCAGCCTGGGCGACACAGCGAGACTCCGTCTCAAAAAAAAAAAAAAAGTAATTTTCTCCATTTTTGATGTTCCCAGAAGTTAATATATACTGATACATAATATTCATGCTTTAGTTAAATAGTAATTAAATTTAAAAAATAGATGATAAAAAATATATATTGTCACCTAGAGAATTTTTTTTAATTTAAATTATATATTAATTATATGTTACACATATTTTTATTTAAAATGTAAAAAAACATATAATATAAGCAACAATGTATGCATAATCAACTTTTTATTAAAAAGAAGAGTTTTCTAATTTATTTTGTTCAAGATAAATACTGTCATATTGATCTAGGATAATTTGCATAATGCTGCTGATATTTTGCAATATACCAAAAGAAGTTTCTATAGGGATGAGGGTTTTGAAAGGATATGTTTTGATCATACATTTATTACTCCTGTTGTGTTGATCTATTATAAAACTTGAATATCTTCTTTCATCTGTTTCATCCGTGAATACCGTCATTAGAAGTATTGATTATTCATTCTATAAAGACTTATTGAAGAGGTTGGATAATTAGAGGCTATTCTATTTATAATTTGATAATTCATAATTAAGTTAGTATTTGAGGCAGCTTGGTGTCTAAAAGAGCAGCAGAAAATCACTTTGTTATTTTTTTATGTCAACAAGGAAAAAAATTCATGACATTGTCAAATTTGCTTTCAAGATATACTTTAAATGGGAAATTATGATATATGTTAATATCAGTGTCCTGGATATTATAGTTAACACAAAGCAAATCATGATGCAATCGGAAAGATGAGAAGATCAAAAAATATAAACTGAATAAAAGAAACATTTTGTTAGTGTTAAATTGATGCATATGTGAATGCAGTAATTTCCTAATCAAATAATTGAAATTGGAAGAAGAGTTAAACCAATTAATTAATAAATAATCAGTCAAATATTTACATTGTAATATTAATTTAAAATAGAAAATAACATAAAAAGCATGTTCTACTTTCATAACAACAAAACTATATATATATATTCTCATCACTGATACACACACTTGTATTTGTGCACATATACATGCATTATACATATATAAGGCTTTGTTAAATTTTATTTTCTAGGATAATATTTAAATCATCTCAAAATATCCTTCCATTTTTCTCCCTCATTTTTTATATTTAATCTAAATTATACGTTCTTGATTCAAGAATATTATATTAGTCCTCACATTTTTATCACTTTTAACATTCTCACTTTCCTTCTCACTCTGTTGGTAACAAAGAATCTAATTTTCTAAGTCTTTTCTGGCTAATTTTCCTCTAGCTGTGTACTTTGCTGTTTTCTTTGATTACAATCATTTTCTAAATGATAACTTCCATGTCATTCATGTCTTTTCTTAAAAGTTTATTCCAGATTAATTTTACTTTAGAAAGCCCTAATGAATTGAAAACATACCATTTGCCAAATATGCCTTTTATTAATTGAAGCTCTTTCTATTTGAATTGTATGAGAAAAAAAAATGAGTTTAACATATAGTCAGAGGAGTGGGGTGCAGAGAGGAAATTTCTGATTAAAAGTTTTTTTGACATTAAGGGAACTTGTGATATCTACTTCCCAGAAGGATTTTAAGAATTGAAGAGACTCATCTCTCTGATAGATTAGGTGCAATTTTGCCTGGAGGTAGGTGACAGAAGAGATAGCCTGTATACTATGATATAAAATAAGGAATAATAGGTTTTGAGTACTTTATAACAGCAGTTCATCCCTTTTTTCTTTCCTGAAATTTTATAAGTTGTCTAGACTTTGGATATAGAATTGTGTCATCAAGCAACTTTTGAATTTAACTAAAATTTATACAGATCTGGCTTTATCAGGATTTGTGAAATATTACACCGTTTGCCATAGGTGCTGAAAGTAATTTCCAATATTTAGGAAAAAGGTAAGTTTTTAAAATATTGTATTTGGTATCTATAATTAAAGGTAAATGAAAATAACATTTTTACAGT
>NW_012103787.1:308974-325101 GCF_000951045.1 Mandrillus leucophaeus
CAATGTATGCATAATCAACTTTTTATTAAAAAGAAGAGTTTTCTAATTTATTTTGTTCAAGATAAATACTGTCATATTGATCTAGGATAATTTGCATAATGCTGCTGATATTTTGCAATATACCAAAAGAAGTTTCTATAGGGATGAGGGTTTTGAAAGGATATGTTTTGATCATACATTTATTACTCCTGTTGTGTTGATCTATTATAAAACTTGAATATCTTCTTTCATCTGTTTCATCCGTGAATACCGTCATTAGAAGTATTGATTATTCA
This sequence comes from Mandrillus leucophaeus, assembly GCF_000951045.1. Lineage (NCBI taxonomy): Eukaryota > Metazoa > Chordata > Mammalia > Primates > Cercopithecidae > Mandrillus > Mandrillus leucophaeus. The sequence continues at coordinate 309,250 of NW_012103787.1, forward strand.
TTCTATAAAGACTTATTGAAGAGGTTGGATAATTAGAGGCTATTCTATTTATAATTTGATAATTCATAATTAAGTTAGTATTTGAGGCAGCTTGGTGTCTAAAAGAGCAGCAGAAAATCACTTTGTTATTTTTTTATGTCAACAAGGAAAAAAATTCATGACATTGTCAAATTTGCTTTCAAGATATACTTTAAATGGGAAATTATGATATATGTTAATATCAGTGTCCTGGATATTATAGTTAACACAAAGCAAATCATGATGCAATCGGAAAGATGAGAAGATCAAAAAATATAAACTGAATAAAAGAAACATTTTGTTAGTGTTAAATTGATGCATATGTGAATGCAGTAATTTCCTAATCAAATAATTGAAATTGGAAGAAGAGTTAAACCAATTAATTAATAAATAATCAGTCAAATATTTACATTGTAATATTAATTTAAAATAGAAAATAACATAAAAAGCATGTTCTACTTTCATAACAACAAAACTATATATATATATTCTCATCACTGATACACACACTTGTATTTGTGCACATATACATGCATTATACATATATAAGGCTTTGTTAAATTTTATTTTCTAGGATAATATTTAAATCATCTCAAAATATCCTTCCATTTTTCTCCCTCATTTTTTATATTTAATCTAAATTATACGTTCTTGATTCAAGAATATTATATTAGTCCTCACATTTTTATCACTTTTAACATTCTCACTTTCCTTCTCACTCTGTTGGTAACAAAGAATCTAATTTTCTAAGTCTTTTCTGGCTAATTTTCCTCTAGCTGTGTACTTTGCTGTTTTCTTTGATTACAATCATTTTCTAAATGATAACTTCCATGTCATTCATGTCTTTTCTTAAAAGTTTATTCCAGATTAATTTTACTTTAGAAAGCCCTAATGAATTGAAAACATACCATTTGCCAAATATGCCTTTTATTAATTGAAGCTCTTTCTATTTGAATTGTATGAGAAAAAAAAATGAGTTTAACATATAGTCAGAGGAGTGGGGTGCAGAGAGGAAATTTCTGATTAAAAGTTTTTTTGACATTAAGGGAACTTGTGATATCTACTTCCCAGAAGGATTTTAAGAATTGAAGAGACTCATCTCTCTGATAGATTAGGTGCAATTTTGCCTGGAGGTAGGTGACAGAAGAGATAGCCTGTATACTATGATATAAAATAAGGAATAATAGGTTTTGAGTACTTTATAACAGCAGTTCATCCCTTTTTTCTTTCCTGAAATTTTATAAGTTGTCTAGACTTTGGATATAGAATTGTGTCATCAAGCAACTTTTGAATTTAACTAAAATTTATACAGATCTGGCTTTATCAGGATTTGTGAAATATTACACCGTTTGCCATAGGTGCTGAAAGTAATTTCCAATATTTAGGAAAAAGGTAAGTTTTTAAAATATTGTATTTGGTATCTATAATTAAAGGTAAATGAAAATAACATTTTTACAGTCAAAAAAAAAATCCAACTGAAGAAAACATACTAAATCAGTCATTCATAAGAACAACTTCTAACTTGATAACTATTTGGGCATTAAAGCTACAGAAAGGCATTTATTTTTCTCATTTTATTCCTCATTATAATTCTTATACATATTTCTGATCACCTTAAATATGCAGGCCCTTTCATTATATTTCCTGCTATAATAAGCCACGTAATCTTTAAGATTCAAAGAATTAGTAATAAACTTTTAGGGAAAATAAGAAGGAAGAGTGTAAAATTTCCAGGTTTTTATATCTAAAATAAAGCAATAACTGTTTAAAACTCAGGAATACATTCACCAGCAGCAGCTTAAGAAAGTATCAAACATAACTGAGATCATAAGTAATTTTATAAAAATGGCATCCAGGAAAAGTAAAAATATAACAAATTTCCATGAGGTAAAATGCCCCTACCCACGCCCCCCCCCCAAAAAAAAGTAAGTGAATATAAAATAAGCTACACAGTCCTAAGACTTCTTATTAATAATTTCCAGTTGGAAGACAATGGGCTTAGGAGGAAACATGTTTGCAACTGAATGAAAAATTTATGAAGAGAAAATAGTAATACCTACTCCTTGAGCTCTAAGCAGTAATGAAAATCTAAAAAGTTTAACATTTTTCTTTCTCCATGCTGGAAGTGCAGTGGTAAAAGAAGCAAAACAAACTATAATTACCCAGAGATGATTATCTCTAACATTGCACGTAGATCAGTATGAACATCATTGGGACAATTGAAGACATTTAAATATTCACACTACATAAAATAAGTCTTTATTTAAATCAATATTACATTTTCTGTGATTAGTGTGCATTGGACTTATGTGAGACAATGTTTTTGCTTTTAAGAAATACAGGCAGAAATGCTTAAGAATGAAAGACATTATCATGTTGTCTACAAATAATTTTGAAAGCTTCTGAAAATATGTGTGTGGGAGGAGAGAGAATGAGTGAAGGGGCACTAATATAAGAAAATCTTAAGAATTTTCTAAATCTAGGTGAATGATATATAAAAGCTTATTTTACTAGTCTTACAACACTTTTTAAGGATTTATTTTAATTAAAAATAAGTAATAAGAAATAAAATGACAGAAATAATTAGGCTACAGACTGTGTGAGGCTGCAGAATTTGGTTTGAACTTTCTATAGAGTATTTGGAGGGTCTTAGGAAGGGAATTACGTAATCTGATTTTTTGATTTTAAAATATCTCTCAATGTTGTGAAAAATTGATTGGTTGGGGAATGATATATTCAGAGAACCAATTATGAGGCTATTGTAGTAGCCTAGTAAGGAAACACATAGACTAGAATAAAAAGTCAGAAGGATACAAAGTAGGTGTGTTTAACTTTACTAGGTAGGGGAAAAATAAATATTTGATTCTTGCCCATGGAAATGGCAGATATATCATTTCATTAAGTGAGATAAATTTGAAGGGGCAGTCTTATAAGATGAGTGTAAGAGTTGAGTTTGGATATACATACAACATTAATTTTCATGGGTCTTTTAGAATTTTGAGGGAATTGCATGTTTGTAAGTTCAAAAGTGAAGAACAAAGGAAATTAGAGAGACGTGTGTTTGAGATTAATCATGATAAAGTGGAATTTAAAGCACCAAGACTGTAACACTTGAGAGATAATCTTGGGAAATTGGGAAATTCCAAAATTTAGTGATCAGGAAAAAAAAAAGTGTGTATATATACACACACACACACACATATATACACACACACACACAAGCAAGTATGATAAGGAAGAGAATCAGGAAAAGAAAGGATAAGAGATTTTCAGAGATATGACTGTCAAAACCAAGGAATATTCTAAAATAAAAAAAAAGATAAGGATGTCATTCTATTCAACTTTGTACTTGAGATACTGACTGGGGAATGAGACAAAGAAAATGAAGAAAACAAAGCAAATGTATATAAATTGGAAAAATTAAGCTATTTCTGTTAGAAGATTATAAAATCTTGCATATAGAAAGTTTTTAAAGATCCACTAAAAAAATTTATTGAACAAATAAAGGTATTCAGTGAGGCTAGAGACTATAACATCAATATGCAATATACAGTATCCAAAAATAAAATTTGTAAAAAGCACTTTCATGTAATATAAAATGAAAAAAATATTTAGGAATAAATTTACCAAAAGTGAAACGCTTGTACACTAAAACAATAAGATATTGTTCAAGTAATTCATAGATTTTAAGGAAATGAAAAGATACCCTACATTTATGAATCAACAAACTGAACACTGTTAAGATTGCAATACTCTTCAACTTGATCAACAGATTTATCACAGTCACTAACAAAATATGATTTGTCTTTTTTGGGGGAAGTTGACAAGTTGACTTTAAAATTTATATAAAAATACAAGGCGGCCGGGCGCTGTGGCTCAAACCTGTAATCCCAGCACTTTGGGAGGCCGAGACGGGCGGATCACGAGGTCAGGAGATTGAGACCATCCTGGCTAACACGGTGAAACCCCGTCTCTACTAAAAAAATACAAAAAACTAGCTGGGCGTGGTGGCGGGCGCCTGTAGTCCCAGCTACTCAGGAGGCTGAAGCAGGAGAATGGCGTGAACCCGGGAGGCGGAGCTTGCAGTGAGCAAAAAAAAAAAAAAAAAAAAAAAAAAAAAAAAAAACAAGGAAACCAGAATAGCTAAAATGATGTGGAAAAGTAAAAACATGGTTGAAAGAGTCATTCTTACTGATTTAAAAACTAACTGTACAGCTACACTAATTCACATAGTCTGGTACTGGCATAAGGATAATGTATAGAACACTGGAATGGCATTGAGAGTCCAAAAAATGCATACATTTGTAATCAACTGATTTTTAATAAGTGTGCCAAGACAATTCAGACATGGAAATCATAGTCTTGTCAACAAATGATGCTGGGACAATAGGATGGACAAAGTAGTGGAGTTGGATACCTACCTCATACCATGTGAATTTGTACCTCATACAAATTAACTCAAAATGTGTTACTGGCCTAAATATAAGATATAAAACTATAAAATTATTAGAAGAAAACAGAGAAGAAAAATATTCATGACCCTGAGTTAGTTAACATTTGTTTAGATGACTCTAAATGTATAACTAACAAAAGAAAAACTAGAAAAATGAGACTATATCACTTTAAAAACTTTTGTGTTGCAAATCATACCATTAAGAAGGTAACAAGACAACTCACAGCCTGGGAAAAAGTATTTTCAATCATATATCTATTATACAGCTTTTATTCAGAGTCTACGAAGAAGATAAAACTCAATAAAAGAAAATAAAACAATTAAGAATAAGTAAAACATTTGGTAAAACGCTTTGTTAGTTTTTCAAATTTGTAAACATAGAGTTATCATATAACACAGCAATTTCACTCCTAGGTATATATCTAAGAAAAATTAAAACATACATCCACACAATATCTTGTACACAAATGATCATTATCATTTTGTTTATAATATCCCCAAAGTAAAAACATCCAAATGTCTGTTAGATGAATGTCTAAACGAAACTGTGGTGTGTCCATTTAATGGAATATTATTAAACCAAAAACAGGTACAGAATAATGGTACATTCCATAACATCAATAAACCTTGAGAACGGTATGCTAAGTGTGAAACTCAAGTTGCACATTTTATTCTCTCTTTTATGTTAAATGTTAATAATAAGCAAATTTATAGATATAGAAAGGAGATTAGTAGTTGCTTAGGCCTGAATGGGTGAATGGTGTGAGTAAGGGATGACTGCAAATAGGTGGAGGATTTTCTTGGGAAAAGATGAAAATATTTAAAACTGATTGTGGTAATGGTTATGCAACTATGTGAATACACTAAAAAAACTTTGAATTACACATTTTAAAGGGGTAAATTTTGATTTGTGTATATATTTTACTAAAGATATTGTTTTTAAAGAAGAGGATAATCTCTCATCTTATGTCCTATGAGAATTCAATTTAGAAAAGGGCTGTAAATAGACCATTAGATCTAAAAAGGTAAAAGTAATTGGTTGTATTGACAAGAGAAATTTTTTAGGCTAGTAAAGGCAAAAGCTTATTTTTTTGTGGCTCAGAAATGAAATAGAAGTTTAAAAGTATATATTAAAGACTAAAAATAAATTTTAAGTGTATTTTCTAAAAGAAAGACTAAGTGTAAAATAGATGTAAACTTAGGCATATGTAGGATATTGGAGAGGTGACTTAAAAAGTCCATCTTAATCTATGTTTTTACAATGTTTTTGCTTATTTTTTAATTGACATATAAAAGTGTATTTATTATGTACAACAGGATTTAAAGTATATACATTGTAGAATAGCTAAATCAAGTTAAATAACAAATGTATTACCTCACATAATTGTTATTTTGTGGTGAGATCACTTAAAAATCTACTCTCAGTACTTTCCAAGATACAAAATATTGGTATTAACTAAAGTCACCATTTTGTCCAACAGATCTCTTGAACTTATTCCTCCTAACTAACTGGAATTTTATAACCTTTAACCAACATCTCTCCAACTCCCTCCTCCAACACTGTCCCAGCCTCTGGTAAACACAATTCTATTCTCTACTTTTACGACATCGTTCAATAAAATTTTGAGTAATCTAGATGGAGGGGGAACACAAGGTACAAAATAGATTTAATCATGTAAGAAATTACATGGTTTGGCAAAAGTAAAAAGATTAGCTTTAGGTCAAAGCTAGGAGTGCTTTTATTCACGAGGAAGAAAAAATAGGTTATTGGTAAAAGTAGTGTGATTCATTTGATGACCGAAAAATGTAGCAGTTTTTATAGAGTCTTTCCTCAATAGAATTTGAGATAAGAACAAAACAGCCTATAGAAATAATGCTTGTAGATCAATACGTTAAATACATGCCAATAAATCATCCAAATAAAAGGGTCAATAGCTTATTTTTAAAATGTTTCAGCTTGCCAGGTCAGTATTGAGTATCCATCAGTGATTTGTGATCATAACATTCAAATGACATGATTCCATACATTTTAAAACTTCTCCAACAATATCGTAGACAAGCATTAGAAATTCACAAGTACTGTCCTTTTTTTTTTTTTTTTTTTTTTTTAGCAATTATTGCAGAAGATGAGTAAAGCAATGCACCCAATTATATTAATAAGGGCATGAGTTTATTCAAGAAAATGGAAAATAACATAAAAAGGAAGTGAAGAAATTAGGTCGGGAAGCTTGTTTTCAGGATTAGGTATACCGTTAATACCCAATACTTTAATTGGATATGGCACAATTACTGGAGTAGTAAAATATTACAATGAATGTCTGAAATGGGAAGTCAAAAAAAACTTTTGATCTCAGGAAATCAAGAGAGTAAAATGCCACTGTAGGTTAAGCAGTTGGCAAGAATACTGACAAAAAGAGTTGTGGAGCAAAAATGGAGAGCAATTCTATCGAGTTAAAAAAAAATTATGTTGACTAAGAGTTTTACAAATAATAGAAATATATAGTAGGAAGAGTTATTATTTTCTACTGTCAAATTATCTGGGGTTTTTGAAAGGGAATATAAGAAAAATATTTTGGAAGAAGTATAGCAAAGAGAGCACCATACCCTAATATAGATCTTGAAGTCCATGGGATGTATGTATGGGTAAAATTTTATAAAATGGTTTATTCAACGTCAGTCAAATTTCATCTAGAACAAAAGGTAAAATTATCATTTGAGAAAAATTTGAGGACATAGGTAGTGCTTTACAATTCTGGTTGCCTCACACAATATCCATTCTTCTCCTTTTCTTTAATAAATAGACCCATATTTTATTTGAGATAAGAATGTGGCTAGTTAAAAAGACTACATTTCCCAGTCTCCATTCTGTAAAGAATAGGGCCATGTGACATGGCTGTGGCCAATTAGGTATAAGGGGAAAGAATCACTAGTACTTCTAGCCTATGTATTAAAAGGGTACAGACTCCACTGGGCATGGTGGCTCATGCCTGTAATCCTAGCACTTTGGGAGGCCAATGCGGGCAGATCACCTGAGGTCAGGAGTTTGAGACCAGCCTGGCCAACATGATGAAATCCTATGTCTACTAAAAAATGCAAAAAATAAAAAATAAAATAAAATTTGCTGAGTGTGGTGGTGCATGCCTGTAATCCCAGCTGCCTGGGAGGCTGAAGCAGAAGAATTGCTGGAACTTGGGAGGTGGAGGCTGCAGTGAGTCAAGATTGCACCACTGCACTTCAGCTTGGGCCACAGAGAAAGACTCTGTCTCAAAAAAAAAAAAAAAAAAAAGAGGTACAGACTCAGTGTGTGTGTATGTGTGTGTGTGTATGTGTATGTATGTGTGTGTATATATATAGGTATATATATTTGTCTTTCATTATTCACTTCTTTATGTTTCAAAAACAGATGCAATTCCTGGGACTGATGGAACATCTTAGTTATGAAGGAAGCGAAATTCTAAGGATAGAAAAACCAAAAGCCAAAAGATAAGGATTTCTTGATAGTATCTCATTGAGTCACCATAATAACACTGTGCTATCCAATCACTGAATTTGAAACCAGAGATAAACAAATCCACATTTGGTTAAATAACTTGTTTGAATTTTGTCTTAAATGCAAGTGAAAGAAAATCCTACTAGTATCGGTAGATTTTTGCATTTCAAAAGGCACAGTGACAGGGCTTGATGAGATAGACTATGGCAGTGTCTGTCTGAGCTGCTGTAACAAATTACCATTTATTGGCTAGCTTAAACAAAAAACATTTGTATCTCAAGTCCTAGTGGCTGAGGAATCCAAGAGCAATGCATCTGCAGATTCCATGTCTGGTGAGATTTTACTTCCTGGTTCACAGACACTTTCTGATTCACAGACACTTCCTTATTCACAGCTTTCTTACTGTGTCATCTCATAGCAGAAAAGGAGTGAAATAACTTTCTGAGGTGTCTTTTGTAAAAGCATTAATCTCATCATGAAAGCTAAATACTCATGATCCATTACCTTCCAAGGGCTCCATCATCTAATACCATCACATTAGGGTTAGAATTACAAGATATGAATTTTGAGGAAAACAAACATTCAGTTTATAGTAGGTGGGAAAATGAGTTTGTTTTAAAAACAAAACAAAACAAAAAAATAATAAAACGCATAGTCTAGGTTTGAGTGCCCAGAGGGATAGGTTGTCTGAGAGGCTGGCTCTTCAGGAAATAACTGGGGTAAGAAAGCATATTAGGCATGATGCAATTAACTATGGCAGTTTCTTAGAAAGAAAGATGAGATCTAATTAAAATTATAGCTCATGGATGTTATGAAGACTCAAGAAAGCAAATAGAACTTAAGAGTATATGGTGTGTCAACCAGAATATGCCTAATTGGAGAGTTATTTTATAATGATCTCTGATCTTTTCTAGCCTAGAAAGGTCTATTTCACCTTACTGGCAGTGATTCTGCTCTCTACCAGAGAAGATGGTACAAGTAGGACAGCAGAATAAAAATAATAAAAATGAAATATTGCCACTTAGTAAATAAAGAAAAGAGCCAAATAAATTCAAGAAAACAAAAGGACAATAATGGTTAAGATAATGTTAATTCATAAATTAGTGAACAGATACAGGTAGAGTTACAAAATAAATCCAGTTGCTGGTTCTAACAAAAGAAATAATATCCCAGGAAAATCAATAAAGAGAAAAAATGAAAAATTATAGACCCCAAATACAACATATTGAAAATACAAAATAGGAAATTACTAAATGTATTAGTCTATTCTCATGCTGCTGTGAAGAAATACCCGAGACTGGGTAATTTACAAAGAAAAGAGGTTTAATTAACTTACACTCCTGCGTGGCTGGGGAGGCCTCAGGAAACTTACAAGATGGCAGAAGACGTCTCTTCACAGGGCAGCAGGAGAGAGAAATGAGTGCCAAGCAAAGGGGGAAACCCGTTATGAAACCATTAGATCTCGTGATAACTCACTCACTATCATGAGAACAGCATGGAGAAAACTGTGTCCATGATTAAATTATCTCCACCTTGTCTGCCCTTGACACATGGGAATTATTATAATTCAAGGTGAGATTTACGTGGAACCACACAGCCAAACCATATCAAACCTCCCAAACCAGGGAGCAGTGAAATAATCTTAAGAGAATTTTATGTCAAACTCAATGTTTCTGTGAAACCATAAATTAACAATACTGAATCCAGATTCTAGCAGATGAACAATCAAGAAGGAAACTGGAGAAACTATCAATTTTATTTCTAAATAATCTCTGCACTTAGTTTAACAGGTGACTTTATTTATAGCCGACATGGTTATTGCACATTAGAATCAATTATAAGGGAGGGATAACTGAAAAAAATACTGATGCCTATGCCTCCTTCCAAGAGATTCTTACTTATTTCTTTTGGTAGAGACATCTAGTATTATTAACAAACACTAAATTTCTTAAAAGAAAAAAAAAAAAGAATAAAGAGAATTCTCCCCCAAACATATATGTAAATAGTTAGATGAATAATTTTTATAAATCTATAATTAGATATCAGTTACTATCTTGATCTTCAGCCTTTATTTATTTCTCCCTAAACTTTTGGAGAGAGAAATAAGTCCTGAGTGAAGGAAGAAACTACTTTTGAAACCATCAGATCTCATGGGAACTCACTCACCATCATGAGAACAACATGGCAGAAACTGCCCCCATGATTTAATGATCTCCACCTGGTCCTGCCTTGAAACGTAGGGATTATCACAATTCAACGCGAGATTCAATGTGAGATGTAATCTTACTGATGTGTGATCATTAAATCACAAGGAGGATACACATTGGTAAGCATGCAAACTTAATTCCTTAAAACATATTACTTTTTGAAAATTCTAATAATACCATTTTTTACCACCAAGAGTTTCTATTTTTATTTTGATTTATAATTTCTGTACTATTTTGTTAAATTCTAGAAAAAAGATACAGCATCTTAGATCGCACCTACTATTGCTTGTTTTGATCTCGAGTAAAAAATAAAAGAATCTTAAAGGCTCAGTGTTTCTCATATTTCTACAAATTTAATCCTCTAAAATTAAGATTATTTAACTATGGCAGTCTCATAGAAAGAAGGATGGGACACAATTGAAATTACAACCTAGATATCTTTCTGAATGTTACGAAGATAAAGGAAACAACTGGAACTTGAAATATATGGTATGTCAGCCAGAATGTGCCTGACTGGAGAGTCAGAATCATAAATTACCTATATGTAGAAAAATAATTTCTTTCATTTTATTTTGAACCTTAGGTGAAACAATTTACATATATATATATATATATAGAGAGAGAGAGAGAGAGAGAGAGAGAGAGAGTAAAAGTGTTTTGCCTAATTCTTTTGGGTTCTTTGCTTGTTTGTTGAGATGAAGTCTTGTTCTGTCTACCAGGATGGAGTGCAGTGGCGAGATCTCGGCTCACTGCAACCTCCACCCCCTGGGTTCAAGTGATCCTCCTGCCTCAGCCTCCTGAGTAACTGGGATTACAGGTGCATACCACCACACCTCATCTATTTTTTTTTTTACATTTTTTTATTTTTGGTAAAGACAGGATTTCACTATATTGGCTAGGCTGGTCTTGAACTCCTGACTTCAAGTGATTCACCCATCTCAGACCCCCATAGTGCTGGGATTACAAGTGTGAGCCACCATGCCCAGCTTCTGTTTTGCCTAATGCAATATGGAAGTAACCTCAGAGTATATTTCATTAAATTTTTTCCTGAAAATGTTTTTCTTTAGAACTTCAATTTATTTTGAGTTCGTTTTGTGTCTTATGTAAAGGTAAAGCTAAATATCTGTCTTATACACTTTAAAGATAATTACAGTAATGTATGTTGTCACACTAACAAAAGCTTCATATGCTTATAATGTACTATTAAATAAACTCTTAAATGTTTAGAATATTTAGTTCATTTCTAGTCTGTGAGTCTTTGATATATAATTTGGGATACTTCCATTTGGAGTGATTTCATTGGTTGAGTTTTTTTTAAATGTAGCTTTCTGTTTGCGTTGTTGATGTTGTTTATATGTATAGCAGATGGCAACAATCATAGAAATCAGTACAGCAATCAAAAGGATCAGTGGTATGATACATCTTTGTCAGGGTCACAGGATGCACCCACTGGGAAAATAGCGACAACATCTGACAGCAAGTGCTGAACACTGCTTAGTAATCAGACAGGATCAGGACCAAGGGTGACCTAGAGCTGTTGACTGAAATACGAGAGGATAGAAAAGGATGTCAGGAGTTTATTTGCAGCAAGAGGATTACATAGGCAATATGCAAAAAAAATTTTTAAAAATCTTTTTGCTACTTCAATAATGTAATGCCTATTGCATTCTTCATAGTTACATGTTGGTTGGGATAAAATGCTAAATTGCTTGAACTGAAGTGAAGGTAGGTATGATTTGCACAAAAGTATTCTCGGCTTCTTACTAATGACTACACTGATGTATTTTAAAATCTGAGCATTTCTAAGAAATCTTAATTCAAATGGTGTTGATAATTCTCACCATTTTATTTGTGTAAACTCATCATGTTTAAATTTGATGAAGATTATACTACAAATTTCTATGGAACTTTTGATTTTTTTCAAATAATTTTGATTTTGTTTTTTCCCCCACTCTTCCTTTGCTTTCTGGATCTCTTTCTTCTAATACCCTCAAAAATGAAGGTTTCTCAATTTTAGAAAATCAGTCTTCTCTTTATCTCAGTTATTCAACAGTAGTGATGTCATTCATTCTCACATTTTTAACCTCAGTGATTACAACTCTCAGTTGTTTATTTCTAGTTCTGATTACCCTCTGCTACATGATTTGCAGGGGTCCTTGAATTTGACCTAACACTTGACATTATTTACACAAAGAATTCCTTCTGTTTTACTTTTATCATTAATATAATTTCTACAACAAATGTTCTTAGAAATTTTGTTTTATTTCTAATATTTCCATCTCTCTTCCACATAGTTAATTACTTATAATGTTTTCATATATCAAGCCTTATTTAAATATATATTTAGTTTAAGACTTATCAAGCCAAACTCTGTAAACATTCAATAATTTTATGTTTTAATTAGCTTACGAATGCTTTGGCTACATTATCAGTTATGTAATTGAATTTTCTAAATTTAGAAAACCAATTTATGTTTATTACTTTTTATTCTACTTAGTTTGATGAACATCCTTGTAAATATTGGTTCTATTATGTGGTATAAGGCAGTATAAACTGATCAGACACACCCCTGTGGTGAAAGGTAGATGAACTTCTGATCCAAATATATCTGAATTCAAAATCCTGTCTTTTAATATCTAATATTATATTGGTAATTCGTTTTATATCTGTAAACGTAAGTGGATACGTTAAAGTGGTGATATATGTGATAAAACAGAACAGTGGCAAAGCTTAGAGCATAATGGGACAGATAGTTATTAATATTATTAGAATCTTATTCATCAGTTTTAAAATCACATGGCCTTATTTTGGCACATGTGGTTAATATGGTATTAGGATGTCTTCCAGTTAAGGTATTAAGATATTTGTGGTGGAGGTTGGAGCTCCAATATTAGCCTATAGGGAGACTCTTTAATTAGCCAATTACTTGGGGCTCTTGGTTGTCCCTTTGTTGATGATACATAAGAATGTTTAGATCTTCAGATTGCAGGGTTTATATTAGCCAAATTTTAGGGCATGTGGGCCTTAGTATTTGCTGTGATTGGTTGAAACAGAGGCTTACTTGGAGCACTTGAGCATTCATGTTGCTAACAAAGGAAAGCACCAGACCAATATTGATAAGACTAATCATCAACAGAATTGTGTGTATCTGCACTGATAAGCTTTTGTTGTCTGATATTGATTTTCTTAGGCATGTATTAAACCAAAGTTATCTGCTTTCATCATTCTGAGATATGGTGTTGATTTCATTATTAATGTGGTTTTATTTACTAAGTGGGATTTCTTATTCTCTTCTTGATAGTTCACATTGTTGTGAGAACAACACTGAAGCACTAATTTTAATTCTTTGGAGAAAATTATAAGGAGAGTTGGAGTAATTATCTATTTCTTATAACTAGAATATTGAGGAGGGTGTGGGGGTGATGGAATTTTAGGCTCAGATGGGTTCTATTTCAGATGGAAAGTGTATGGGACCATCTGCAGGACAGCATGGGTTAAAGGTTTATGGAAATATTTCTTTTTTTACTGTTTGTGTAATGTGTAAGTTAGCCAAAGTGCCTTGGATTTAGGGAAATTAAAGCCTAGAACAAGACAGACACCAATTTAGGGGTCTATTTGGTAGACAGGAATTTATAAAGGAGTTGTTTGAGAAAATCATTATGTCTCTCAACTAATCCAGTATCTATTGGCAATATAAGTTTCAATGAATGTCTTTTCCAGGACCCTAGCATTGTATACTCTATATTCTGAGAAGTGAAATAAGTTGCTTGGTTACTATCATAGCAACTGGAACTCTGAAAGAAATAGAGTACCCTGTTGAGGCCTTAATATTATGGACCTAGTATATTTAGACATGTGTCATCTTGATATACTGAGTATCTGCGAGGCAAGAGATTCCCAGGGACTTTACCCTGAAGGGGGCAACTCTTGGACAATGACCCATAGTTTGTAAAAATGTGCAGATGGAGCACTGCTGACCAGAGCATCTAGTGCTAAAATGACAGTCTGATATTTGGACAATTGTGCTGATTCTTGGATCTTGTCCTGTATCAGGGACATCCTAGTTTAGAAATGGAAAACAGTTACATTCCACAGAGCTGCATCATTTGTGACTAAGGCAATGCCATTCCCATAAACTATGAACTCCCATTGCTGTTTACTCAGTTGATCCTAAGGGACTCCTTAGGTAGCCAAGGGGTCTAGGAGAAGACTAATATCCTTCAGGACTATGGCATGTGTGAAGGGACTGAGGACAAGTGAGGACTCTCCCTCCTGCAAGTGTAATATGCCAAAGGAGAAGAAAGGTGCAAGAATGGGATACTGTTTTCTTGCTCCAAAACTCTATTCAGATTAAACACTGGGCTACTAGTCTCCAACAGTGTACCTCATGTGTAATCATGAGGGTCTGGAAAGTATGAAGTTGGCTGGCCATAGCAGTGAGGTATACAGCAGCAAAGAAGGTAGGTAGGTCCTATGCCCATTGGACAACATGGACAATGAGATATTTATCGACGGTGGAGAAGTGCAACCACCACCTTTCTTCAAAAAGAGCCTGAAACACAGGAACAAACCAAAGCTTTGCCCCAAATAATAGTTTGTTTGTTTGTTTTAATATCATCACCAAAAAGTGAAGGACAGCTAGAATAAGCCTCTGCCAAACACAAACAGTGACAACAAGCACATCTGAACGCTCTGACCCAGGAAAATACAGCTCTAGTATCTATCCCTTAATCCTGGGAGGTGGGGAAGAGTATAAATAGACTTGGCCACCACCTAAGACACAACAGAAAGCTACAAGACTAAAGAAAGCTGTTCTGTCTCAAGCCATTCTTGAGGTGTTTTGGAACCAATTAGTAACCTAAGTACACCCCCTGCCTCCCAAGAACCTACCTAAGAATCAATGGTCATGGCTACACCACCCTGTTTAAAGTGTCAGTTGTTTCATAGGATTTATAAACTCCTTCATGGTGAGATCCAATACATTGACACTTGGATAGATAAAAGGCAGAATTTTTTATTACTTACAACTTCAAATGAGAAAAGACCCCAGGCAAGGCTACCAATATAGTTGTAAATGGGACAGGATAACAATGATCTGGAAATGTTAGGGGAAATAAATGTGTGGCAAATGAGTTTAAGGGGAAGAAATCTAATATCAAATTCCAGACATTAATGGCAAGCAGGTTGGGGTTAGCTGGGTTTCTCAGAGGCTCCCTGTGAGTTGGCTAATTGGATAATTTCCCAAACTCCTGGGCATAGGGACTGTGTCTAATTGTCTGGTATCTAACCTTGGAGCAATTAGAGTGAATAGCTACTGCCCTGGAATGTGAGAGTTTGATAAAGGAAGTGGTTAGGATGTAGAGTTAATTAGTTGCTAAGAAGAGGAACTGACTGGATTCTAGACAAGGTCTCAAAACTGGATTGATACAAAATTTAAGAACAAAAACTGTATCACAGGGTGGCAAGGGAAAAATATCTCAACATATCCCAAAGATTGATGAGGACAAGTCTTGCCTCATCTGTTCTGGGGGTAGAATTTGTATAAGCTGTATGATCTATAAACTTTATGCTAAAAATAAACATAAAACATTACTGGGTTGAAAATACCCCAAAAGCCAAGAACAAATTCATACAAATTACAAACTCTGACTTTGGCCTCTTAAGACTCCAAAATGTAAAATCCT
>NW_012103787.1:327219-341368 GCF_000951045.1 Mandrillus leucophaeus
CTTTTGAGAAATGTCTGTTCATATCCTTTGCCCACTTTTTGATGGGGCTGTTTGTTTTTTTCTTGTAAATTTGTTTGAGTTCTTTGTAGGTTCTGGAAAAATTCAAATTATAAGAGCTAGCTCAAAAGAAGAAAGAAAATCTGAAAGCGACTCTAAAATTTTATACTTAGACACATAAAGATCATGACAAAACCATTTTACAATCAACAGTTACCGAATTTTAAAGGAAGAGACAATTCAAACTTATACCACTATAGACAATTTAGGTAGTCTCTGCAATTACTCTAAAATAATATCTAGGCTGAGCACAGTGGCTCACACCTGCAATCCCAGAACTTTGGGAGGCCGAGGTGGGTGGATTAGTTGAGGTCAAAAGTTCAAGACCAGCCTGGCCAACATGGCAAAACCCCATGTCTACAAAATTACAAAAATTAGTCTGGTGTGGCGGTGGGCTCCTGTAATCCCGGCTACTCGGGAGGCTGAGAAGGGAGAATTGCTTGAACCAGGGAGGCAGAGGTTGCAGTGAGCCAAGATTGTGCCATTGCACTCCAACCTGGGTGACAGAGCAAGATAAATAAATAAATGAATAAAATACTATCTAATTTATTCAAAACAGTTTTAAAATCTTACCTTAATGATTCAATCTGAATTGTTAATATGTATGTACATCACAAATAAAGTATTGAAAACTAACTCTACATACACAGACACATAAATTATTGTTTAAATATGTGTCTGTGTCACACTATAGACAATTTCAGTTTTGACTTTTTTTAATAAGAGAAATGATGTGATGGTATTTGATTAGGAAATCTATTAAAACGTATCTTCTTAGTAAGAGCTAAAATAGCTTAATAAGGCTGAAAATAAGGCTCAAGAGTGCCCCACTACTCTTCCTAGCCTCTTGTAACCATCCTTCTACTCTCTATGCCCGTGAGTTCAATTGCTTAGATTTTTAGATCTTACCTTCACAACCTACTAATAGTGATCTTAGACATGATATCCAGAAAGTCCCTTAGAAGTTATATATAATATAAAGGTAATCTTTAGATAAAATCTATCAACAAAAATCTATTTCAAAGGAATAAAAACAAAACATCCAAGGATTAAAAAATCAGAAATGCTATTTACTTATGGAAGTGTTTACATGCAATATATATATATACTATATACATAGTGTGTATTTTTGGCAGATCACATCATTGTTTAGGTAGAAAAATCCGGAAGATTCAAAGAATGAGTAAATTAGCAAAATCAGTGAGTAAAGGATCAATATTCCAAGAATTATTTGTATTTTTACATGGCCAACAAGGAAAATTAGAAAATAAAATTTAAATCATGAATGAATTATAAGTGGTACCAAAAAGTGTTATAACTAGGGATATAACTTTAAAAAGACGTCCAAGATCTCTATAGAGAGAATTACAAAACATTGAGAGATATTACACATATTCCAGAAATGAAGTGATGGTATATGTCATTTTCATGCAGAGAGGCCAGAGAATGGAGCGCTATGTAAGACTGATAGATGGAATAGTCTCCTTTTAGTAGCTCAGGCATACAGAAATATTACGATTATTCTATGTGTCCATTTTTGGTTGCATAAATAATAATCATTTCTATATTTTAACAGTTTTATTTGTTAATATTTTAAAATAATTCTATATTAAAAGCATGCAAGATAATTAGATGAAAAATACTATAAAATTTATAGCAAAATGATGTGACATATTCTTAATTTTTTTCTTTTCAATTTTTTTGTGTACATTGTGGACGTATGTATTTATTGGGTACATGAGATGTTTTAATATAGGCATGCAATTCATAACAGTCACATCATTGGAGAATGGGGTATCCATCCCCTCAATAATTTATCCTTTGCATTACAAACAATATAATTATACTCTTAGTTATTTTTAAAATGTACAATTAATTATTATTGACTCCAGTCCCACTGTTGTGCTATCAATTAATCAGTCTTACTCATTCTTTCTATTTTTTGTATGTATTAACCATCTACACATCCTCCCCACTGCCCCACTACTCTTCCTAGCCTCTTGCAACCATCCTGCTACTCTCTACGCCCATGAGTTCAATTGCTTAGATTTTTAGATCCCACAAAAAAGTGACAGCATGTAATGTTTACATTTGTGAACCTGGCACATTTCATATAACATAATATTGTCTGGTTCCATCCATGTTGTTCTAAATGACAGGATCTCATTCTGTTTAATGGCTGAATAGCGCCTCTATTGTGTAAATGTACTCCATTTTCTTGATTCATTCATCCGTTGATGGACACTTAGGTTGCTTTCAAATCTTGGCTATTGAGTACAGTACTGCAACAAATGTGGGAGCACAGCTATTTCTTCAATGTACTAATTTCCTTTCATTTGGATATATATCCAGCAGGAGGATTTCTGAATCATATAATAGCTTAACATTATTTGCATAAACAAACAAAAGAAGAAGAAGAACAACAAAAAACTAATAAAATTATAAACTTTGACTCTGTCCTCCTGCTTTTTGAAATTTTGTGTTTTTTTATCTTATTGTGCTGTCTATGTCTTGAAAAGTTGCTGTACTTACTATTTTTGATTGGTTTATCATTTAGTCTTTCCTCTTACTATAAGAATAGTTTACACACCACAGTTACAGTGTTATAATATTCTGTGATTTTCTATGTAGTTACTATTACCAGTGAATTGTGTATCATGAGGTTATTACATATTTCTCATTAACATTCTTTTCTTTCAGATTGAAGTAGGCCCTTTAGCACTTTAGCCCAAGGTGGTGAAGAGGTTTGCAGGAACTCAATTTCTACTGGGATTGGCAATTTTCCTCTGGCTAGTGCTGGTTTAAATGTTCCCTCTGTGTGTGGGCATCAGCTGAGTGTGGTCTGGCTTCCCTTTCTGCTCTAATAGAACAGCACTGAGTTCTATGTCTCACAATGGCTATGCTCTCC
This sequence comes from Mandrillus leucophaeus, assembly GCF_000951045.1. Classification (NCBI taxonomy): domain Eukaryota; kingdom Metazoa; phylum Chordata; class Mammalia; order Primates; family Cercopithecidae; genus Mandrillus; species Mandrillus leucophaeus. The sequence continues at coordinate 330,185 of NW_012103787.1, forward strand.
CTACCCTAACACACAGAAATGCTCTCAGCAGAACACTGAGGTAAAGAGATATGAAGACTGAGAACTGTCAACATAACTTATCAACATGGTTATCTCATTTGATCTGGGCATACTATTGGAACGGTATTCTGCATAAGCATGATTTAAATTGATTTAATAAATGAGGTGAAGAGAATTAGATATGTCAGATAACCACTTTCACCATAAAAGGGAGTACAAAGATAAGGCTGGAGATGGGAGTAAAAGTGAGTAAAAAGGAATTTTCTACATGCGTGACATGTGTGTGCCACTCAGATCACCTAGGGCTTTAATCGTTGAACAAACGAACCCTTGATAGCTGCTGCACCATTAGGATGTCCTGATACAACATCGATGTCGTAAACTCTATTGTCGAGATGGACTCTAGAATAGAATTGCGCTGTTATCCCTAGGGTAACTTATTTCGTTGAACAGATTATTGGTGATAAGAGCATATTTGATTGCTCATGAGAATAAGTTAGTAGAGATTTTAAAATATAAAATGAGAAAGAGTGAGAATTGTTTGTGCCATGTACTTAATAAAATAGAACAATATAGAGTCCTATAAGCAAATAGAGGGATTACTTTTAGAGTAGGATTTGGTTAGGTGTAGCTTGTTTTTGTGGCTAAATGGGCCTGCTATCCAAGTATCTGAGTATGGCCGCCCAACCACTTGGTCACAGGCATCTTTGGATATATGACCTCTATGCTATCGAAAGAGCAGGGAAAATCCTTTTTCTTTGCAGCCACTATTGCTTTCAAGAAGACAAAAGAACAAATTGGTCTATGCATACTGCTCCGTCTTCCATTCCCAAATTTACAAATTTTCCATGTTCACTTAGATATTGTCAGTAGGGAATAGTAAGGAATAGATGTTACTTCTGGTTATCTTATTCTAATTGGAAGAAAACATCAGCAGTAGTCAGAATTTCCCCCCATTGCTAATGAGCTTTTCAGATAGAAATTTGGGGATAGTAGCAGTTTTTCTATGCTTATGCTCTGTAAACTTTGGTAAAAATTCTTATATATGATAAATTGCTGCATTTTGATTATAGAGGGATTTGTTTTTCTTTGCTCTTATTGTGTGTTATTTTAAACATTTCTAAGTTTCCATAACCAATAAAACTAGTTAAAAATGTTATGATCTGAATACAGTTTGAATTATTTAATTAAAATCACAATCATTGCATCTTTTTTTGTCACCAGGAGGAACTGTTAAATCTAAACCATCAATTCAGAAATACTAAATATAAGGGACATAAAGAAAATACTAGATGCTTCAGTAAAGAAAGTATCATTGTCCACACATGTGATATTTCACTCCATCTTCAAATTTCATTAAATTCAAAAGAGATGATTATCATAGTTTATGAAACTAATGAATTACTGGGATTACAAAAAGGTGGAAAATTCTCTTTATTTTTTAATAAATTGCATTAGGATTATGAGAAGCTAGCTCTAGACACAAGAAGAGAGACTACATGCTGTTTCTGGGTGTGTCAACCATCTAATAAAACATGTTGTAACAACATATGGCAGTAGCAAACAGAATAAAACACACAGCTTTGTTGAAGATGAGTGACACTGATGACTGCCAAACACAATATTAGTGCGATCGCTCAAGCACAGTTAATAATTAGGAATAAGAAATTTAATTTACAATGGCGATGTATAGTACAGAATAAATTTCATAGGATTGGAGAGGAAATACTGCAAACAACTGGGAAACCCACCAGAAAACTGTGAAGCTCGTTGGCAATTTTTGAAATTCACATATCAGTTTTTATTGCTGAGTTTATTTTGGCATAAAATTTTTATGTAATTTTCATGGAAGGCATATTTTCTCTATTGCTGAGTTTAAGAGATGTTTATTAAGATAAATAAGGAACCAAATTATAATGATCTATTCACCTATTTATGTAGACTTTTGCATTTTTAAATATGTTATTTGATGTGGAGAGTAAGTGATGTCTCCAATCCTGTGAAAGTTCGTGGTTGATGATATGTTAGTCATTTTCTAAATTCTATATTAGATTTTTATAAAACAATTTTAAAAGGTGATTAACAAATAGCTGTTAAGAAATTTTAGATTGTTCTATGGCAAAACACAAAATCCAATTCAGAATATATGTTTATTCTTAAGTAGGGACTATAGTTAGGTTACAAATTATGTTTTGATAATATAACATGCTATATTTCCACTTAGTTTAAGGGAAATGGGAATACCTTTCAATTACTGTATTTACTTTTGGAGTAGGGCCTGGATTATACTAACTCAAAATGCACATGTTTGAATATATATCTATATACACACACATCTTGAGAGTGATAGCAACTTAAATATCAATCAAATAACTCCTTGACAGGGGTACTCTGTAGCAGTTAATTGACAGAAAAAAAAAATTCTCTAAAGCGTGATATAAAATTCATTTAGGTAAGAATTATAGAATGGGGACTACAACCAGTGATATTTATCTTCTCTGAAATATTTTACATGAAAAATTTTTCCACAACCAAATGAAAATTATTTGGAAAAAAATGGATCAGTGAATAACTAATTTAGCATTTTTATGAAGAAGATAAAGTGTTTTATTTTTATATTTTCTATATTCTGATATTGAATAACTTTAAGTAAACTTTGGAATAAATTTTTCTTTTATCATAGTTCATATTATCAATCAAGTTATAATCCTAGTACATACATTTATTTCCTAATGTGTTTTCCTCAGAAATTCAGCTTGGGAGCCTAACTATTCAACTGTGGGGTTTATTAAAAAGAAGACAGGCAAAGAACAACATAAAAAAAGATTAGTGGTTTAGAAGTGCCCTAAATTTCAATGTGGAATTTTGGTAAGATGTGCAGAACAATGTGACCCAGCCTGAAGTCCTTTAGAGAGCCTATCACTTCTATAAACCAACACCCAAAGCCAACTTTGGTCAGCTACATCAGAAGACACTCCCTCAAAGGGGCCAAAGTAGGCATGTAAAAGAAGACATGGCCATTTCTTTACACTTTCCATTCAGAACTAGTGGTCTCACCTACTGTTACCATGACAAAACTTATTATAGAATCCCATATGCAAATTAGTATTCTTTCACCATCATGTATAGCAATAAAAAGATATATGTATACATATTATAATTTTAAAAGTTATAAATATATAAATATTTGAGTTTATGAATATCATTAAATATTATAAAATTATTATTAATTCATGAATTTGTGAATGTAATATTATGAATGTGCAAATATTCATATACATGTGAGAATCTGGAGAGATTTATCACATAAGGACCCTATTCCTGTGTATACACCAATATTTTATCATTAGCTTTTCTGTCTCCTATATGTTTAAATACCTTGATCTATATTTATTGAGCATAGATACACTTAACTTATCAGCTCTTAAACTCTTACATTATTCTGCATTAAAGTAATCACTAATTAAATATATTGCTTCACGAAATTTCTGTGGGTCCCCTACTTCCTATATACCTGATGAATTTCTGTTTTGCCTCTAAGATCAAACTTTATTTTAATTGTAAAATTTTCCCTGATATCTGAAAAGGCCCTTTGCAATCTGACCTTGTGTATCCTTTTCCAGTCTTTGTCAACCCCCACCCCCAACACTCTGTTCTAGCCTTGCAGAAATATACTAATTTCCCCACATCTATCTGGTGTTTTCTTTGAAGTTTGCTATGATCTCTTGAGCAGAGTTAAGCTCTTCTTCTCAGTACCTATGCATGCTTTACTGATTGAATATTTCTTTTGTTAACATTTATAATTGCCTATGTATTTTTCAGCGGAATGTGATTATGGTTTTTTCAAGTATCTTCCCTATTCTGGGAAGAAACTGGAGCAGGCGTGAGTAATGTTGTGAATCCCTTGTTAATAAGCATATGTGGTGCATTTTAAGAGGCCAAAGCTAAATGGATAGAGGCTGGGGTTTTGGCATTGTTAATATTACCGGAATTTCTTGTAATACCCAGAAAATAGTAGGTACTTAATACTTGTCTAATTGAAAAAAAAGAATACAATTGTATGTTTTTGCAATTTTCACATCGTTTTCTTTTTTTGGTCCTCTTTTCCTTTTCTCTTTGATAAAATTCTCTCTGTATTTGAGGTCTTAAAACAGATATCACTCTTTATGTGTAATGTTTGTCTAACCTGCTAAGCAGTTATTTCCTTTGTCTTGCTTATTTGCTCCCATAAAAATGTGTATTAGCACAATGATGCTACTAATTATACTCTAATGTAAACTCATAAAGGTTAATAAAATTGCTTTGAATTCAGACATACTTGGGATCAAGTCATAGGTTTGTCAGTTATGGTAATATTGGGTGGAAAGTCATATTGCTACCAATATTAGTAGTTACTATCTTGAAATGGCTTATTTTAAAACTAAATGAAATGCAGGTAATGTGTGGAAGATACTTCACAACACAGGCATCCAATGGATGTTGTCTCATGTGAAGGTTTACATGAATGAATAAGAAAATTCTGGGAAAACAAATGGTCACAGCAATTTTCACAAACCATCTAAAAGTAAATAAAGTACTATAGATATCTGTCAGCACTCAAAAATAAAATTCCATTTTTGACTTGTATTATTTGAAATTTTATTATCTGAACCTCATTATCTAAATTATGATATGTAAATTTTATTTAGGGTTAACTATTACTTTTAAAAATAAGTCATTGTAATTATATACTCTAAAAATAATCAATGTGTGTAACATTTCTGAGGTTTTGCATATTGGGCATACATTTTTGTATGCCACTTTGTCATTGAATATGTTAATATGTTGTCTTATTTAATTACTAGATTTTATATGTTTACTGCCCATTTATTACAACTGTTTATCTTTTTTATTATTTAAATGGTATACCATCAGTTAATTTACAAGTCTTTTCTTGATTCATCCTAAAATTGTATGGACTACTAAGAGGAAAATTCTATTTTCCTTCTTCTAAAGATACAAATAAACACATCACCAAGTAAAACTATACTTAGAGGTGTTTGTCAAATAGTATATAATATTACCATTTTTAATGTGCAATTGTGTATTTGTATGTAAAGGAATTCACAAACAAAGTAGATTATTTTCCTGTAGCACAAGTGACAGTTTGATTCACAGCAGAGAACTGTAAATTCCTAAGTTAAAACCTAATTTCTAAGTTAATTTCCTTAAGTATATCATGCTAAGTAGTATGTCATTTACCCAGTGTATCATAACTGTAAGAACATAAAACAGAGTAATTATAGAGAAGACATGATAAATAGACTATTGGGTTTTAAGAACAAATGTAAAGTTGAGTCCTCAATTCTTTCCCCAATCGTTTTCTGGTGGTTTGTTGTAGTTCATAAGTAAATCAATAGATACAGAAGAAAGAAGTATTTCCCACACACCATTTCCTTGTTTGCAGGGATAGATGGATTTTATATGCTTATATTTAGCAAGTATTTCAAGTTCAAAATAATAGCAAATTTTTTTCTCATTACTTTCAGTTTTTCAGTAAACCTTTAAAAAGCATTTTTCACTCTTTCATTCATTCATAATTCAATCTTCTCAACCAGAAATGCCTTTTCTCAGAAAATTTGAATAAGTACTATATGCTATACTCTAGAATAAAATGGTGAAAACTGCCTTTCTTTCAGAAATAAACTGACTGAAATCCAAAAGATACATTTACTTGGCCAGTATCACATAAGAGCAGGGATCAGTGTACATTTATCCTGATCATTAGTTTACTATGAATTCCATAAGTGATTGAAGTATTGTAATTTCTGTTCTATTAATTTTTGTTTTATTATTTTTTTTAATTTTTAGGTATTATTTAGTTACTTAGCTTAGTAGAACTTCAGACTGTTCATTTTGCTGAATAAATTGACCACACTTGAGCAGCTGTTAAATGGGGGATTGATGGATTATTTTTAAACCATTAAAGTGTTAGAAAACACAAATAAACATCAGCATGTTGAAGTAGGAGGCAGTATATATAACCTAAGACACTCATATAAATGCATTAGGTGGATTTGAAATGACCAATAATTTCAGATATATTTGTTCTTTAGAAAACACTGATTATGACAGATGATTTGCACAATTCTTCTTTTAATTATTTTGTTTACAAGGTCAAAGCTTGTTGATTCATGAGATAGCAAATTTGCCAAATGTATTTAGTGAATGAAAAAGAGCTTCAGTGCACAGTAACTGATACTCTCTTCCAGACATTTTAAAGCTATATAGAATTTAGTGTCTGTTCATAGTAATTAGCAAAACAAAATCCACCTTGTAGTACTTAACAGATAAATGCAGATTAAAAAGTTGTATACAATTATTCCTATGTGGCCTGAAATTAGAAATATTTTTCTTGCATCATCTTTAAAACTTAAAAAGAACCAAGACAGTATTATCAAGAAACGCATGTTTATGATATGTTTATAAGTTTGAAAAATAAGTTGTAATACTTCTGGTTAAACATAGAAAATGCAATGTTTATATTGAATAGAGGGCTTCCTATCTCTCCATCTCCTTGCTAAAAATTTCTCAAAACGCTCATACATGAAATTTTGTAAGAGTCATTCATTACAATGACTGGGAGATCAGAAAATATGACGATAGCTGAGAGAGGTCAAATAATTTTAGAAGCTGGAATGCATGTAAATAAGGATAAGTTATTATCATAGCAAAGAAGGTGAGAGTCATGCCTATAGTCTTATAAACAATGTTAAACCGTTTTGGGCCTAAAACCCAGAATATGCTCAGGAATGAAAGGAAAAAGTTGCCTCTGAAAGCAGAGGTTTGGAAAGATTGGTAAAATGGAAAGATTGGTTAAAAAACATCTATACAAGAAAAAGAAATCTAGGTAGCTTCTACTACTGCACTATATAGTAACAGAACTATCTATTTGGGGTAGATGGAATAGTGACTCCTCTCTCTGAAAAGTTAAGTCCACATTCTAATCATTGAAATTTGTGAATGGCATCTTTAAAAATGTAAATTAAGGATCTTAAGATAAGAAGATCGTTCTGTATCACCAAAGTGGGCTTAAAAACCAATGACAAGTATCCTGGTAAGAGAAAGGCAGAGAGAGAGATTTAATGGAGAAGACACAGACAAAAGAAAAAAATAAAGGTGATGAAAATGAAAAAATGGTGGTAGAGATTAGAGTGGTGCAGTCAACATTCAAGGAATGATGAAAGCCATCACAGCTGAAAGAGGCAAGGAACAGATTCTCTGTTAGGGCCTCTGTAGGGAACAGAACTCTATAGTCACCTTGATTTCAGACTTCTGGGATTCTGAACTGTGACAAAATAAATTGCTTTTTAACTCATAGATGTTGGGTAATTTGTTATAGCAAAGGCAGGAAATGAATATAGCAACCTTCACCCTGGGAAAAGAATGGAAGTTTACTCTCTCAGGAAAGGTTGGTTCAGAGAGAATCTGAGAAACTGAAGCAACTTTGAAGGCAAGAGAATATACAAAAATAAGGAGACTAAATGAAAAAGTACACATACTGAACAGTGAGGCATTACCTCCCCCACATGCCACATTTCTGGTAATGTGGGAAGAAGCCTCATGAGCTCTAATATTCAAAATTGCAATTTCTTAATGAGAAACATGCTAGCTCAGAAGAAAATGGCAAATGCTAATGGCGATTAATTTTTCTTAAATTTAAATAATTGGCCCTAATTTCAGGAATTGATGGTGATGTTCACCAATCACAATTTCAACCACCAAACATGAAGTTTTTTTTTATCATGTTTTTAAAGACATACGTTAAGTGTAGAGGAATCAGTGATTTCCAACATGTATTTGGAACAAAAAATTGTAAAATAAAAGAAAGAATAAAACCAAAGGGGAAAAAAAAAAGCAAAGCAGTAAAATGTCTAAGACACTGTGTAAGCAAAAGAAAAAAAATTCAAAGATTCAAGTTTATAAAGAGGCTATTGCTTTACCGACGTAATAATACTGTATGTAATGTAATTTTTATATAATAAAAATGATTTTTTGCTAATTAAAAATAAATTAGAAAAATTAAACAATTTATAGTCATAGAGCCCAGACTTTTTTTTTTAAATTTATACCAAAAAGAATTACTAACTAGAGAAGATAATGATAATATTAAGCTAAGAAATGCAATAATTAAATTGAAAGAGTAACAGAAATTGAGAAAAGAGAAAATTTAGGAGATGAAATTATCAAGAGCATAATAAAACCTTCTCCATGTTAAGGAACAGTCGGACCAAAGGGATCTAATGAAAACCACAATGACTTTGTTTTTCAAAACAATGATTTTCCAAATTCATGATTTTCAAAATTCCGTATCAAACATAGTATTGTAAAATTGTTAATTCTGAAATGCCAGGGATAAGATAGAATATTCTAAAAGCATCCAGAGAGAACACAGAGAGGGAGTGGGAGAGAAAGAGGGAAGAACGGAGGAAGACAGAGAGAGAGAGAGAGAGAGAGAGAGAGACAGATAGGGAGAAGTGAATGGATAAACGATTGAGTAATAAAAATGTTAAATAGCTTTATAATAATATTACAGTATACTTTATAAAGAATGAAGGAATTTAAAATTCAGAGGGCCGTTGTTTTCTGTAGCAGAATTTTATACTAGTTCTGTAATGAAACAAGTGTGATTGTAAAATAAATACATTTTTAGACAGGTGCATACACATGACACTATGACAATTGTTTAAGTAAACAGGTGAGATTTGGCTGGAAAATAATTTCATCCATACCATCTATAGTATTTAACTTCAGATTTGAAAATAACATATTTATATTATCAAATATAGATATTTCTATTTTAGATCTTGACACTCTGAAAATTACTAAAAGATACCCTACAAAATGATAGTAAAACAAGAAATAGGAAGCTATGGAATCAGGATCTACAGCTTCCAGCACTAGAGACAGGGACAGAGGCTCCCAAGAGGATGCTGAATGGTAGTCCTTGCAAGTATTCTTCACAGTAGGCCTGCAGAGCACACAGCTCATATTGGAGTAAAAGGTTAACTTCAAAATCATCATCAGGATATGCAGCTTTAGGATAAAGAATATGTCAATCATTTAGTGATAAATAGTAAAATTAAGCATAGACAAATATTAGCAAAAAACCTAGTAAATGAGAGCAAATAGAGAACTGTCCATGTCTCAGGTGTGAATAATATCTAAAAAGTCATATAAGAAGCAAACTCTGAAATCTGGTTGAAATAAAAATTGTGTTATAAGTAAACAGGTAAGATTGGGCTGCAAAATAATCCAATCCATACCATCCACAGTGTCAAGATCTAAAATGGAAATATCTATATTTGGTAATATAGATACATTGTTTTCAAATTTGGCATTAAATATTATCTACCAGGAGAAACTGCTAAAGAGAGAAAACAGCTGATTAAAGGAAGAGTACTTTTAAATCAGATATTTAGATCGGAATTTTAAATCAAAATCTTTTTGGGTAACATACTGGCCGTTAAGCTAATGGAACAAAGATTGACGCCAGTGACCAAGTGACCACACATGACAAAGAATACTCTCTTTACAATACTACTTTAGAAAATTATATAAACAAGCAGCTAAAACTCACAAAGCAATGATAATCAACTCTAGGGAGGTGCAGAATCTGACTTCCAGAATTACAATATCATCATATTCAACATATCCAATTTTTTACCAAAAGAAAACATGAACCATAAAAAGAAGCAAGAATGTATAGACCACTCACAAGGGAAATAGTCAAAGTATTCTTTTAAAGACATTTTCTAACACTAAACATTTTAATTTCTCATTTTCAATTACCTCTCTTTCTCAAACATAACAAATAAAAAGTTTATGAAGGGAAAAAAAAATACACTGACAGAAAGCTCTCAATATCCCCATTTTATTCCTTTCCACACTGTTTTTTGAGATACTTTTCTACCTTCTTACAAATGTAAGAGTTGAGAATTACTGAACCATTCTGTTTCAGGGAGGAGGGGGAATGTATGGAGTGTGGGAAAATGTAGGAATTTAAGACTATACTTCAATAGCCACCTCTGGAACACCTGTGGACAATGGGCTACTTTTCACAGATATTCTGCTTATATGGGGGTTCTTCTAAACAATTTTCCAGGGAAGGTTTTGAAGTATTAAAGAAGAAAATGATTTGTTATCTGCTTCTCTTCCCTTTTTCGGTTACTGAAGAAAGGCAGAACAAGGAAAGAATTCTAAAGGAAAGGTCCAAGCCCCAAGAAAGAGGAAAATAGAAGTAAAATGAATGTGAACACTGTTCTTATTCATTCTATCACACCCAACCTCTAGTTTCAGGTTCAATTAAGCTATCTAAACTGTACACATTTTTTAATAATATAATAGAGATATAACCTTCCTACTAGAACTGTACATTGGACAGTTCATCTGTATTTTTTTGAAATGTGATCATATTGAGTGTAAAATCAAGGAACTTCACAATGAAAACAAATATATAGATATAGATTTATATCCCGATTAACAAAAAGTTATAAATTGCAAAGTGAGCCTACGGCTGTGGTGGCTCATGCCTATAACCACAACCCTTAGGGAGGCCAAGGCAGGAGGATCACTTGAAAATAGGAGTTTGAGACCAGCCAGACAGCATAGGGAGACTTGTCTCCTTTTTTTATTTGTTTGTTTTATAAGCAAGCTTATCTAGCATAAACATGCTACTAATATAATCAAAATTCTTTAACATACTTATGAGATTTTTCTTGTTTTTATTATACTTTAAATCCTAGGATACAACACGCAGGTTTGTTACATATGTATACATGTGTCATGTTGGTGTGCTGCACCCATTAACTCGTCACTTACATTAGGTAAATGTAAATGACCTAATGACCCCACAACAGGCCCTGGTGTGTGGTGTTCCCCATCCTGTGTCCAAGTGTTCTCATTGTTCAATTCTCACCCATTAGTGAGAACATGTGGTGTTTGGTTTTCTGTCCTTGCGATAGTTTGCTCAGAATGATGGTTTCCAGCGTCATCCGTGTCCCTACAAAGGACATGAATTCATCCTTTTTTATGGCTGCATAATATTCCATGGTGTCTGTGTGCCATATTTTCTTAATCTAATCTATCATTGATGGACATTTGGGTTGGTTCCAAGTCTTTTCTATTGTGAATAGTGCCACAATA
>NW_012103787.1:343121-344303 GCF_000951045.1 Mandrillus leucophaeus
ACCCTTGATTTCTTTCTCTTGCCTGATTGCCCTAGCCAGAACTTCCAACACTATGTTGAATAGGAGTGGTGAGAGAGGGCATCCCTGTCTTGTGTTGGTTTTCAAAGGGAATGCTTCCAGTTTTTGCCCATTCAGTATAATACTGGCTATGGGTTTGTCATAAACAGCTCTTACTATTTTGAGATTCAGCCAATCAATACCTAGTTTATTGAGAGTTTTTAGCATGAAGAACTGTTGTATTTTGTTGAAGGCCTTTTCTGCATCTATTGAGATAATCATGTGTTTTTTGTCTTTAATTCTGTTTATATGATGGATTACATTTATTGATTTGGTAAGTTGAACCAGCCTTGCATCCCAGGGATGAAGTCAACTTGATTGTGGTGGATAATCTTTTTGATGTGCTGCTGGATTCGGTTTGCCAGTATTTTACTGAGGATTTTCCATCTATGTTCATCAGGGATATTGATCTAAAACTCCCCTTTTCTGTTGTGTTTCTGCAACGCTTTGGTATCAGGATGATGCTGGCCTCATAAAATGAGTTAGGGAGGATTCTCTCTTTTTCTATTGATTGGAATAGTTTCAGAAGGAATGACACCAACCTCTCTTTGTACCTCTGGTAGAATTCAGCTGTGAATCCTTCTGGTCCTTGATTTTTTTGGTTAGTAGGCTATTAATTATTGCCTCAATTTCAGAGCCTGTTATTGGTCTATTCAGGGATTTAACTTCTTCCTGGTTTAGTCTTGGGAGGGTGCATGGGTCCAGGAATTTACCCATTTCTTCTAGATTTTCTACTTGTCTTGCATAGTGGTGTTTAAAGTATTCTCTGATGGTAGTGTGTATTTCTGTGGGATCAGTGGTGATGTCCTCTTTATCATTTTTTATTGCATCTATCTGATTCATCTCTCTCTCCTTTTTCTTAGCAGTCTATCAATTTTGTTGATCTTTTCAAAAAACCAGCTCCTGGATTCATTGATTTTTTGAAGGATATTTTGTGTCTCTATCTCCTTCAGTTCTGCTCTGATCTTAGTTATTTCTTGCTTCTGCTAGCTTTTGAATGTGTTTGCTCTTGCTTCTCTATTTCTTTTCAATATGATATTAGGGTGTCAATTTTAGATCTTTCCTGCTTTCTCTTGTGGGCATTTAGTGCTATAAATTTCCCTCTACACACTGCTTTAAATGTGT
>NW_012103787.1:344353-345672 GCF_000951045.1 Mandrillus leucophaeus
GTAAAAGTGTTCCTATTTCTCCACATCCTCTCCAGCACCTGTTGTTTCCTGACTTTTTAATGATCGCCACTCTAACTGGTGTGATATGGTATCTCATTGTGGTTTTCACTTGCATTTCTCTGATGGTCAGTGATGATGAACATTCTTTCATGTGTCTCTTGGCTGCATAAATATCTTCTTTTGAGATGTGTCTGTTCATATCCTTTGTCCACTTTTTGATGGGGTTGTTTGATTTTTTCTTGTAAATTTGTTAAAGTTATTTGTAGATACTGGATATTAGCCCTTTGTCAGATGAGTAGATTGTAAACATTTTCTCCCATTCCACAGGTTGCCTGTTCACTCTGATGGTAGTTTCTTTTGCTGTGCAGAAGCTGTTTAGTTTAATTAGATCCCATCTGTACATTTTGGCTTTTGTTGCCATTGCTTTTGGTGTTTTAGACATGAAGTCATTGCCCATGCTTATGTCCTGAATGATATTGCCTAGGTTTTCTTCTAGGGTTTTTATGGTTTTAGGTCTAACATTTAAGTCTTTTTTTTTTTTTTTTTTTGAGACGAAGTCTTGCTCTGTCGCCCAGGCTGGAGTGCAGTGGCCGGATCTCAGTTCACTGCAAGCTCTGCCTCCCGGATTTATGCCATTCTCCTGCCTCAGCCTCCTGAATAGCTGGGACTACAGGTGCCTGCCACCTTGCCCGGGTAGTTCGGGTAGTTTTTTGTGTTTTTTAGTAGAGACAGAGTTTCACCATGTTAGCCAGGATGGTCTCGATCTCCTGACCTTGTGATCCGCCCGTCTCGGCCTCCCAAAGTGCTGGGATTACAGGCTTGAGCCACTATGCCCGGACAACATTTAAGTCTTTAATCCTTTTTGAATTAATTTTTGTATAAGATGTGAGGAAGGGATCCAGTTTCAGTTTTCTACATATGACTAGCCAGTTTTCCCAGCACCATCTATTAAATAGGGAATCCTTTCCACATTTCTTATTTTGGTCAGGTTTGTCAAAGATCAGATGGTTGTAGATGTGTGGTATTATTTCTGAGAGCTCTGTCCTGTTCCAGTGGTCTATATCCTTGTTTTGGTACCAGTACCATGCTCTTTCAGTTACTGTAGGCTTGTAGTATAGTTTGAAGTCAGGTAGTGTGATGCCTCCAGTCTTTTGCTTTGGGTTTAGGATTGTCTTGGCAATGCGGGCTCTTTCTTGGTTCCATATGAACTTTAAAGTAGTTTTTGCCAATTCTATGAAGAAAGTCATTGGTAGCTTGATGGGAATGGAATTGAATCTATAAATCACCTTGGGCAGTATGGCCATTTTCATGATATTGAT
>NW_012103787.1:347070-367966 GCF_000951045.1 Mandrillus leucophaeus
TGCATATATATTTAGAATAGTTAGCTCTTCTTGTTGAATTGATCCCTTTACCATTATGTAATGGCCTTCTTTGTCTCTTTTGATCTTGTTGGTTTAAAGTCTGTTTTATCAGAGACTAGGATTGCAACCTCTACTTTTTAATTTTCCATTTGCTTGATAGATCTTCCTCCATCCCTTTATTTTGAGCCTATGTGTGTCTTTGCACGTGAGATTGGTCTCCTGAATATAGCACACTGATGGGTCTTGGCTCTTTATCCAATTTGCCAGTCTGTGACTTTTAATTGGAGCATTTAGTCCATTTACATTTAAGGTTAATATTGTTACATGTGAATTTGATCCTGTCATTATGATGTTATCTGGTTATTTTGCTCATTAGTTGATGCAGTTTCTTCCTAGCATCGATGGACCTCACAATTTGGCATGTTTTTGCAGTGGCTGGTACCAGTTTTTCCTTTCCATGTTTAGTGCTTCCTTCAGGAGTTCTTGTAAGGCAGGCCTAGTGGTGACAAAATCTCTCAGCATTTGCTTGTCTGTAAAGGATTTATTTCTCCTTCACTTATGAAGCTTAGTTTGGCTTGATATGAAATTCTGGGTTTAAATTCTTTTCTTTAAGAATGTTGAATATTGGCTCCCACTCTTTTCTGGCTGTACAGTTTCTGCTGAGAGATCTGCTGTTAGTCTGATGGGCTTCCCTTTGTGGGTAACCCTACCTTTCTCTCCGGTTGCCCTTAACATTTTTTCCTTCATTTCAACTTTGGTGAATCTGACAATTATGTGTCTCGGAGTTGCTCTTCTCAAGGAGTATCTTTGTAGCATTCTCTATTTCCTGAATTTGCTGGCCTGCCTTGCTAGGTTGGGGAAGTTCTCCTATATAATATCCTGAAGAGTGTTTTCCAACTTGGTTCCATTCTCCTTGTCACTTAGTAACAGCATGATATCTTCATTAGCAGTAGAATGAGTTAGGAAGTGACCAAAAATATGTACTGACTTTGTACTATGTGCCAAGTACAATATTAGGTTCAGCTATTTTGCAATATTAGACAAACAAATATAAAATATTTTCTATCCATAATGTGAAATTTTATTCTGGCTGTATTTTAGGCTAACCAAAGACATCTCACTTGTGGGCACAATGGTCTGTATTCACAATATATATCAACATGTAAAATGATTCTTCTTATAAAGCCATGAATTGTTCAAATAGTCATTTCAAATACTCAAATCACAATTGTTCCAGGATTTACTCTTTGTATTGTTAGTGGAAAATTCAATGTTATTGAAATATTTTCTCATTGTGATTTGATTATCTACATAATATATTCATTATTGTAACTTTAAATTGTTTAAAAATATTCAACATATGAAATAATAAAATCTAACTAGAAATCTAGCATGGTTTTAAGTGCAGAAAATATATGACAGTTGTTTGATCAAGCTGAATTTTAATGATAGAAAATATATGTTTTGCTACTAATGTCATCCAAAATGGCAGAGTAAAGATCACCACATCTTTCCCTCCACCAAAGCAAAAATTAGGTTGGCAAAATTTCCCAGAATAAACTTCTTAGAACTCTGTAGTAGAGCCAAAATCTTACAACAACCTGGAAATGCTTAATAAGGAGAGAAGCTGCCAAATATTCAATGAAAGAGTAGGCAACATGCATCTTCTGCTTAAGGAATAGTGGTTGTGCTTTTTGACTTCCCTGGTGGTTTCCTGGGACTTTGATTACCTTTGTTTTGTCCACTTAAAAACATTCTCAAGGCATATGTTGGAAGCGTTTAAAGGAACATATAAGAGCTGCACCTGTAGTTGGGCAAGGGATAATAAATGGAACAAAAAGGCCCTGAAGACAGAGATAGAAGAATAAAATAGATAAGAAAGCTTTCACTTATACAGAGGAGTATAGAAGGCAACATGCATTCTGGGGCTGGATGCAAGCTTATTAATGACCAGAGAGGATGCTATTCTTTCACCTCTTCCTCACTTTTGGGCTCCATGAAAACAGAAATTGACAGCTAAGGCAGGGTTATAACAGGGCCAACTAACACTGAAAACACATGCTCAACACAAAAGCAATCTCAAAGAGCAGGAGTTTATTTTTTTATTTTTAGTCTCTAGGTGTTCTAGGAAATCTTTTCTGCGTAACATGCTGACCATTGAGAATTGAATAAAGATGTCAGTGACCAAGTGACCACACATGGCAAAGAATACAGTCTTTACAAAACTACTTTAGGAAAGCATTTGAACAAACAGCTGAAACTCACAATGATAATCAGCTCTAGGGTGGGGCAGAATCTGACTTACAGAATTAAAATACAATATTCAAAATATCCAATTATTTATAAAAAGAAAATATGAACTAAAAAGAGAAACAAGAATGTACAGACCACTCACAAGGGAATGAAAATGGAATTATAGAAATTGTATGGGAGGAACCCCAGACATTAAACTACGAGACAAATATTTTATATCAAGTATCTTTAGTATTCTTAAAGAGTTAAAGAAAATCAATGGAAACAACTAAAAAAAAAAAAAAAACAACAACAATAAAAAAGGGAGAACAATCTCACCAAATATAGAATCCCAATAGAGAAATTATAAAAACAAACCCAAATAGAAATCCTAGAAAAAAAAATTTATTAACTGAAGTGAAAAATTTACTAGAATATAACAGCAACTTTGAGTATGCAGAAGAAATAAGTAAACTTAAAAATACATTAACTGAGACTATTATATGAGAAACAGAAAGAAATAGAATAAAGAAAATTTATAGGGCCTAAGAGGCCTGTGGGGTACCATCAAGCACACCAACATACACACATGTGAATCCCAGAAGGAGAAGTAAGAAAGGACCAGAAAGAAAATACATAAATAGTAGATGAATACTTTCTAAAGATGGTGAAAGACATTGGCCTATAGATCCAAGTAGTTCAATGAACTCTGCATGGAAAAGCTAAAAGAGAATCATAACAACATATATTATAATTATATTGTTAAAGCCAAAGAAAAAATAAAAATCTTGAAAGTAACAAGAAAGAAGCAACTTATAACTTATGAGATTAACCTGCAATTTCTCATCAGCAACTTTGAGAGCAGAGAGTAGCAGGATGACTTATTCAGAGTGATAAACAAAAACAGACATCAACCAAAATTTTTTAACCAGCAAAATTGCCCTTAAAAAAATTAAGGACAAATTGAAATCATTCCCAGTAAAATAAAAGCAGAGGAAGTTTGTCAATAGTAGATCTGCCCTTCAATAAATACTCAAGGGAACTTTTCAGGATAAATTGAAAGTGCATTAGGCAATAACTGAAGCCAAATAGAAATAAAGCACAATTGTAAATGTGACTACACAGGTAAATATAAAAACCATCATTATTTTATTTTTGGCTTTTACCTGCTTTTTTTTTCTTACATTATTCCAAAAACAATTGTCTGAAACAATAATTATAAATCTATACAAGTGGATATATGAAATAGAAAAATAATGTTTTTAATTTTGCTAATAAAATTATTTGTAATTCATTCTTCCTTATTATATAATACCTATATATAGTCATTTGTTTTATCTTTTGGCCTACGAAGTCTGTTCGCTTTCTATTCCTTTACAAAAAATGCTTGTCATAATACATTAAGAAAAACATCTATACAATAAAAGTTCTATTGTATTGCCAATATAATTTTTAAATGACCGATAAATACAGCATAACTACACAGCCCTTCTAAAATTCCAATCAGCTTCTCCTTGTCCTAAACACAAGTCATTGTTTCTTTATCTTGAACATGAGATATAGGAGTTGTTTTATAAAAGTTACTCATTTTATGAATTTATATACATATATATAAACTTCTTTTATCATATGAACTTAGTCATAAAGTTAGACTGCACTACTAGGAGCATAATGAGAAAGAGCCACCCCTGCTGCATGGTTTCCTCCTCTTAATTAACACAGCTCAGAGGCATCCTTCCCAACTCAGTAGGTATTTATTTTGGAATGTAAGTCCATAGTTATAATAGCATTCTTAAAATATTATATCACAATGGAACAATTTTAGACTACTTCAGAGATAGTGGTACATACTTTGTGGAGATTTGGGGCTTGACACCATTGTCTATTTCCTGAAGTATTTCTTTCTTGTTTTGTCTAACCATCTCCGAACACTTCCATATCCTTTGCTATTGATAGAATTGCTCCTAAAGGAAGATTCCCAGAAGATAAAGAGGAAAAGCCCGTGGTTATCAACATTCTCTCTAAAGACTTTTCAAACCTCCTTTTATTTTTTTCTTCCAGTGAAGGGCTTCATGCTTGCCCTTGCTGTCCCTAAGAGCCTCCAGAGAAGGTTATTCTTAGTATGTATCCTGTGAAGAATAATCTATCACTTGTACAGGAGGCCCTTGAATTTATTCTGCTTAATGCTTTGGGAGAAGATGTCTAGAATAAATATGTAGTACTTGTACAAACTTTCAGAAAATCCTCTTACCAGTTTCACTGCTTTATACGTATCTATAAATATATATCTATAAATAGATATGTATCTATAAATAGAAACCCCATGTCTGCTAAAAATACAAAAATTAGATGGGTGTGGTAGCACTGGCCTGTAGTATAAGCTACTCAGGTGGCTGAAGTGGGAGGATGATCTCAGCCTAGGAGGTCAAGCCTGCAGTGAGTTGAGATCAAACCACTGCACTCCTGCCTGGAGGACAGAGCTAGACCCTATCTCAAAAAGAAATACAGTTTAACTACTTTATACATATCTATAGATAGTGTGGTGGTTTGATCTCACCTCGCTGTAGACTTGACCTCCTGGGCTGAGGTGATCTTACCACTTCGGCCTCCTGAGTAGCTGAGACTACAGGCCAGTGCCACCACGCCCATCTAATTTTCATATATTTAGCAGACACGGGGTTTTGCCATCCTGCCCAGGCTGATCTTGAACTCCTGACCTCAGATAATCTGCCCACAGATTTTGGCCTCCCAAAGTGCTGCGATTACAAGTGTGAGCCACCATGCTCTGCCTCTGTATTTTAATATAACTGGGATGACAATATTTTAGACTTTTTAAAAGTCTCTAAAAAAAAAAAAAAAACCTCACTTTTTTTTCTTTTTTCAGAATCACTTGTACCTGTGTTATTAAAACAATAAAAAATCTCTGTCTGTTTTTAGAAGATTTCCAATTACTTTCTATCTTATCAGTAGTTGCCTCCACTTCACTTTATTCATGAATGTTTTCATTATTTTAAATTTATCCATTACAATGTTGCTTCTGAAGGAAATACTGGCAGGTGAATGCATCCTGTTTCTCATGTGTAACTAGAAATTTACAATATATTTAAGAAACTCTACAATCTGATATTTTCTGACTCTACAAAAATCTTCTGGGTTTTCCTTTCCGTTTTCATCAGATTACTTGGCAACACAACACAACTAGATTTGAATTAAGAGTTGTTATTTCTTAATGTGTTGCTAATCACAAGTTCAATGATTTTTTAAATATAAATAAAAACAAAATATGTCTTGCTGAAAATCAGTAATGCCTTATGGAGAATAACACCTGCTTTTGATAGCTTTAGGTAATAATTTATTTTACAGTTTATTTTCTTTTTAAAACAGTTGTCCTATAAGAATGAATAACAGAAAGATTTATGAGTCCTCTAGTTGCAATCCCTCTCAGTTTGACTTATACTGAGAATCTCTTGTTTGTTTGTTTCCCTGAATGCTTTTTAGCAGGATCCATGACAGAGCATGAAAATGACAGCAAACAGTTTAACAGCTATTCTGATTCTTTGAAATGGCTGATCTGAATAGAATAAAAAATGTCGGATGCTTCAAATGCAATATAAAACTTGGACTAGTATTAAATTTATCCAAGCCTATTGAAATGATTTTTTTTGGTTGAGTTGAAATTAGTTTTTATTTATGTGATAAAACAACTTAGCACTCGAAGAAAAATATAGGATTTTATATTGCAATAAACAAAAAGACTAAATATTGCACCTTACATTACTACAAAATAAATCACCACTATCTTTGGTTTATATAGAGAACTCTGTAGCAGAGTTAGAGATATTGTCCAGCATTATATTCAAAGAAACTATAATTTTCAACTGCATTGAAATGTTTTTGTGTGCACATACACATAGGAATAATTTGAGAGCATCGGCATCTCAACATTGAGGATTGCATTGGTACGACTGGAGATTATATATTTCACACAATATTCTTTTAGAAATTTTGGCTTAATAATTTACCTAGTCTTATCCTTAATTCTACTCCAAGGAGCTGAAGGCAAACATGCATCTTTGTTTGCTTGTTTCTTTTTAATCTTGTAGTGTTGGTTATTATAGATTGGGACATTCAAGTAATAATGGAAGAACAGATATTTTCTATTGGCAAGCCAATAAATGTTATTGAATATTGTTATAATAGTAGCAGCTATTTCATATAACTTAACAAACATTTTTATTTAGCATTGTTCCCTAAGGCAATTTCAGACGGATTTGATTTTATTCAGATGGAAAACAGGTCTACTATAAGCAAAACCAAATGTTGTTTAAAATTTATATAAATACAACAAAATTCATAGACGTTAATAGAAAATAAATATTCTTAATAGCTCTGAACATTAAAATCTCTTTTTATCATTGAATTTTTTGGGTAAAATAGTGATATAATAATAATTTGCTTATATTTTCAAAGTTATTATATGTATATTGTTTTAATATGTTCATCAACATAATCCAGTTAGGTGTATAGGAGGGATTTGACAACGAAAAATTTTGTTTATGGTATTCTAAAGAAAATTCAGAACAGACTATTTGGTACCTTTTTTTTTTCTTTTCTGTGAAAATTATCCAACATTAAATTTTGAAATGTTGAAGGCAGTCTGAGATTAAGAAAGAAAATTAATAAAGGAAAGTCAGATTACTTCATTTATTGAGTAACTAAAATACAAACTTTAAAAATTGCAATTGTATACACAAGTAAAGACTGACCCCCTTGCTGAATTCTTGGTCAGAATGAAACAGAACATATAAAAAGAAGCATATATTAAACATACATATGGAAACCATAAATTAAATACATATACATGTCAAATATTTTAGCTGATAGAAAGTGGATAGGAATAATACACTGTGAGAATAAACAATGATATTTGAGATTATTATGGTACAGATTCAAAGAAGATATTTATATTTGGAAAATTTTGTGAAGAAATAGGTAAGTGGGAAAGTAATAGGAAGAAATACCAGTAGAAGAGGATAATAGTCTGCACGTTCTCACTCATATGTGGGAGCTGAGGAAATGGATGTCATGAAAATAGAAAGCAGATTGATAAAGGGGAGGGAGGGATGAGAAGTTGAGTAGTGGGTACAAATATATGGTTTGATAGGAAAAATAAAACTTAGTGCTTGATAGATCAGAAGGGTGACTACAATTTACAATACTGTATTGTATATTCCAAAATGGTTAGTTTATGCTAGTTATGTTTCCAGCATGAAAGACAAATATTTCAGATGATGCATATCTCAAGTACACTGATTTGATTTTTACAAACTATATACATGTATTAACTTACCATATGCATTCCAAAACTATGTACATCTATTATGCAAAATAAAGGTTGTTTAAAAAAATTAAAAAAGAAAAAAATAAAGGAGAGGGCAATAGTCAATAAAAGGTAAACTCAGCAGTCTGGATTGCTCAGTCTCAGCCCATTCTAAATATAGACCTATTTTTAAAAATGAAAAAGTACTTGGCCAATTGCTGGGAGATAACCCTTGTTCCCTTGAAATAGTCTTCCCAATGACTCTTTTTACATGCCTGAGGCCTTGGGTCACACTTTATTTATGGCAAATGCCTGCTTTTGTATCCCTAAAACCTTAGCCCATGTTGTATCAGTTTGACCAGGTAAGTTTATTCCAGGAATGTGATGTATATTATACAGGTCATATTGGTTTGTGGTCAGCTGCTGTAGTTTGAGCATCTGAGGTCAGTCATGTGCCTGAATGACTCCCAACAAAAACACTGGCCAAGAATCTGATGAGCTTTCCTAGTTAGCAATGCGTAGCTTGCATTGTTTCACATGGTTGCTGAGAGAATTAACTGCTTTCCTGTTTGACTTCACAAGTGTGGACATCTAGATGATTTCTCCTGGACTTTAGTCCATGCGCTTTTTCCCCTCTGCTGGTTTTAATATGTATCCTCTCAATGAAATAAGCCATAACTGAATGTAACAGCTTTCCTAGCCTTGTGGGTCCTCATTAGCACCCACTTGTGAGTCCTAAATCCTTGAGTCTAATAGTGGTCTTGGGGATGACTGACACAGTAACTTTAAAAGTACAGAGTATAAATTGATAGTTTCAAGATTCTAATGTTCTCTAAATTGTGAATACAATACACTAAAAATATTAAATCTTTTAAAAATTATTTTAGAGACAAATCTATATAATAGTATTCATATTAAACATAGCTTCTTTATGTAAATTATTTCATGTTCCAATCTACAAACACTATTTGAATTAAGGGAATCAACCAAAATCCATGGCTATAATTCTGTTGCTATTTGAAATACGGTTATCTTACATATATTAATAAACAAAATAACTACAACTGATAACTTTTGAGTGCTTATCATGTTTCAGACAATTTTCTGGGTGCTTTATATGTACTATTTTATTCAGTTTTCGTAAGCCCCTTTAACATAGTTTACTAGTATTATTCCCATTTTATAAGAACTGAGACTAAAAGATATTAAGAAACTTGGCCAAAGTCACAAAACAACAAGTTGATGGTGACAAGACTAGAATCTTAAGAATTTTGGATTTACAATCCTTATATTATGCATTTCTGTGTGTCAGACATGACACTGAGTACTTTAGATACATAATTTATTTACCCTCAAAATCACATAAGAAAGTTTTCACATCTTACAAACAAAGAAGCAGGCCCAAAAGGATTCAGCAATTTACTCAAGGTCACTGGACTAGCAAGGGACAAAACTATAAATCAAAAGTATTGGCCCCTATTGATGCTATTCACTGATACAGTTGATTAGGGCTACTTGAAAGGAGAGAGAGGCAAGATAAAAGAGATGATTTCAATAGTGTTAAGTCAACAAAATCTAAAACAGTAATAACACGAGTAAGAAAAAGTACAATTAATTTAAAGAAACAATATAAATCAATTTGTAAAAAATAAAAAACAGAAGTGTAAAAATCAATCCTGCTTTAAAACAAAGTCAAAGAAAACAAAGGAATATGTAGACTCAAGATAAGACTTTAAAGTGCCTGTAGCAAATAGTAAAAACTATCCTTCTGACGTGAACTAAAAATGATATGTTGTATAAAATGAAAAATACATCGAACACCTTTTAAGACTCCGTGTATTAATTATTTCATGGGCTTATTTCCCTGAACAAGAAATAATTTTTTTAAAAAAAAGTTGTCAGCAACTGAGATGCTGGTTTTCTTTTTGTTGTTGTTAGCTTGTTTGTTTTAACTTGCATGAATTTACTCTAAACTTGAGTGTGACATTCCCAATTCAGCAAAATAAGCTTGTAATTGTTCATTTCCTAATTTTTTGATGGACTTCAGACTTTGAACAACTAAACTATAAACTCAAAAAGACATTAAGATTTAATAAGGACAAAATAATTACTAGAATAAATTTAAGACCATATTTTTGAGAGTTTTTAATCTAAAAACCTTGCTTCATTGCTATCCTTTCTCTCTTTTTTATACACTGTAGCTCCCAGAGTGAAGTTAAGTCTTAAGTGGTACACTTCTATTTGGAGGCAGAGATTGATTCTGAGATGTTTCTCCTACACTGCTTAACAATTAAGAAAACATATTCAAGGGTTATAAACTTTCTCTCACTTATGGTTTCATTGACTATGTTGCAATAATTTGTTCTATCTGAAAAATATGCGTGCTTATTTTATTCATTAGCAAGACTTATCATATTCCAGCCCATTGTCTGAGAAAATTTACCTGCATAGCAAGATATTATCAAACTCCATGTATTCCTCTCTTGTGCTGACTCCAAAGAAAATAATATTTTTATTATTTTTTTTTTTGTAATCCCATGGCATGAACAATACAATATTTTAAAAAAGAAAAACATATATACCTATTCTATATAAATTACTCACAGACGTTGGCATTTTAAATGATAAATTAACAAATAATGCATTAAATATTCAGCACATATTGATGGGCTATTATTTGCCAGTTTCTGGTGTTAACTGAACAAGATATAATTCCCATTCTCAAATAGCTTGTCCAATATGGTAATCAGGTAATTGAGATGGTGAAATTTATACCCATATGAAAGAACAAAAGAGAGAGCCCTAAAATAACTCTGAAAATCAGGGGAAACTTCTTTCATAAAATGATTTGGCAAATGTTTAAAAAAAGGAAATTGTCTGGGCAAGAACTAAATGGATTTGTTTGTAAAGGAGGTGCCTATTATTATTCTAGTGTTACTTTAAACAATACCCAATATTTAATTAAAGATTTTCAGCCTAAATATTATGTAACCTCATTTTTATTTATGTGATCTGGCAGAATCACAATTGAAGTAAAGAATTGCTGTCATAATTGTAAGGAATTGGGAAAAATGGAACTGCTTTCTGTTATCTTTAATCAGCTTCTAGAATGGTGTTATTATACTAGTGATCATGTTCATTCTGTTCATTTGTAATTCAAATTTAATGAGAACTACCCAATACCAATACTTTTGAGAAGCACTAAATATAGAGGGGAATTTCTAAAGCCAATTAGAATTAATACATAAATAAGATTCTACACCAATTATCTATGAATGCATACCAAATCATCACAGAAGTTTGCAGTTTAAAATAACACAACGATTTAAAATTTCTCATTGTTTCTGTGGGTTTGAATTTTGCAAGCAGCTTGACTGACTGGGCTCTCTCAGGGTCTCAAATGGGGATTCTGTCAAACAATAGCAAAACCTGGAATCATCTTGAGAGCTTTTTCACTTGGATATCTGATGTCTGAGCTGGGAAGACTTAATAAGATGGAAGATGGGACTGCTTACTGCTTGAAAAACTTCCTCAGCATTCCTCTCTACCTCTAATTGGGTCCCCTACATAGGCTGTTTTCAGGGTAGCAGCTTCAAATAACCTAGAATCCTTATACGAAGGCTTAGGGCTTGCAAAGAAGACAATCTAAGAAATCTACACCAAAATAACCTTTTCTTCTGACCTAGCATGTAAAGTCAAATAATGTCACTTTGCTACATTTCATTTGATATAAGGAAATCATGAAACAAAGTTCATATTTAAGGAAAAGGAGTTTATGCTCCGTTTATACTCCATCTCCTTTTTTTTGGAGACAGAGTCTTGCTCTGTCACCTACACTGTAGTGCAGTGGTGTGATCTTGGCTTACTGCAACCTCTGCCTCTTGGGTTCAAGCGATTCTCCTGCCTCAGTCTCCCATGTAGCTAGGATTACAGGCACCCACCACCATGCCCAGCTAATTTTTGTATTTTTAGCAGAGACAGGGTTTCACCATGTTGGTAAGGCTTGTCTCAAACTCCTGATATCAGGTGATCTACCTGCCTCAGCCTCCCAAAGTGCTGAGATTACTCTATCTCTTAATGATGGGAGAGTTCATGAATAGCCAGGTATCTTTTAAATCAAGCACACTATCTAGGATGTGGAAATATGGAAAGACTGAAGACTATCACTCCTGTCTTTACAAACACAGTGAAAGCTGAGTGAAGCAAAAAGCCATGGTTTTGTTGAATCCAACAAAAAGTAGGGAAAACTAACTCTTCTGAAACCTACAGAAACACTGGGGGCTAAGTAGGGAGAGAGAGAGAGAGAGAGAGAAAGAGAGAGAGAAAGAGAGAGGTGGAGAACTAGGGTAAAAGCAGTCAGATACCAGTAAGAAGAATTCACCAAAAGTTGTTAAGGAATAGATCAAAGCCAAATAAGGCTCACATACAAAAAAAAAAAAAAAAATTGCAAGATCCCTGAGAAAACATCCATCATAGTATAGAGAAGAGCAACAGCTGTTGTAAGAAAGACATGGAACCCATTAGATTGGTCTCTCTTATCTCCTCTATGGGGGAAAACAGCCCTAAAGTAAAGAGAGAACAACAAATATTGTTATCCTTAGGGCACAAGGAAAAATTCATTGCAGCTATGTAGAAGGAATACAATATAAGGTATAATCCTAGGGAAAGGAAGGGCATCAAGTGTATGTGTTAAACTTATATCTACATTTGGGTAAGGAACAAATATTGACATTGACAAAGCAAGACTCCTGAGACCTGCCCACACAATGCCTGCCTAAAACTAAAATTTTGCAATCCCCATCCTCTATCCTTGTCCCATCCTCAGCTAACAAGCTGTTCTCAATTTATAGGGGAATGCTGCTGAGAGAACATCCCTCTGTGAGGCACAGTGCAAATGGGAGACACAAAATTAAAGATAGTGTAGTTATTGAGAAAAATCTTTTGTCAAACAAGCTTCCACCATAAAAACATTGTGTTTTGAAGGAATTTAAAGCTTATGGTGCCCTGAGATTAATCATAGCAACAACAACAAAGCTCAAACTCACCTCAACTCCTGACTACATTGACCAAAACATTGCTATTAGTGGCCCCAGGCAAAATGAGTTGGTGACTTCCAAGCATCTAAACATACTTATACAAAACTGTGTAAATATAAAATATTGCTCTACACAATATTTATAGCATTCAGCCAAAGATTATGAAGAGGTAAGAAGAGATAACTCATTACCATGAAGCAAATCAATCAATAGACATAGACTTGAATATATGTGCTGGAATTACCAGAGAGAAAATTTAAAATATTGAAAAACATGTTAAAGACTAATGGAAAAGATTGACAGTGTGCAAGATTGTGTGGGTAGTGTGAGGAAGAGATGGAAGTCGAAAGAAATGCAAAAAATGGGAATAACAGAGATAAAATAAGCTGATTACTGAAATCAACATAGCTGAGGAGGGAATCAGGGAACTTGAAAATAAGTAAACAGAAATTACTTAAACTAAAACATAAATAGAAAAATAGTAAAAATATCTCAAAACTATGAGATAATTTGCAAAATACTTAATAGTTTTATTACTATAATCACAGAGAAAAAAGACAAAATGGGAACAAATATTCCAAAATTAATAACAAACAGCAAAGTACAAGTGAGACACCTATAAAACAGCCAGGGTGAGGTAGGCTGGAATGAGGTGTGGATATTGCATACATAAGGACAAAGGATAGAATAACAGAGATTTCTCATAAACCAGGCAAGCTAGAAGCAAACGGAATGATATATGTCAAGAGATGGAAAAAAACAAACAAAAAAACCTGTCAACTCAGCATTTTAGGGGAAAAAAAGGAAAAATGAAGAACAAATAAAGAGTATGTCAGACAAAATACAACAAAACAAACAAACCAACAGGCAGAAACTAAAACAAATGAGAGATTCACTTCCAGCAGACCAGCACTACAAGAAGTTAAAAGATAAAGGAATAAATGTGCCATGAGAGAGAATTTTAGATCTTCACAAACAAATGAAGAGCACCAAAAGCAGAAAAAAAAAATGAGAAAAAAGGTAAAAAGTAAAACTAAACTTTTATTTATATTTCAATTGCTCTAGAAAAATGCTCATTCTCTAAATCAAAAATAGTAGTGATATACTACAAGTTTGAGCATAGGTTTAATTTATGGTTTATAACAGGAATACCACAAAGTACAAGGTAGGGGAAATGGGAATTGATAGGTGTGAGATCCTTAAACTACATATGAAGTGGTGTAAATTTATTTGAAAATAAATTGCCATTTATTACAAGGTATATCACAAATTAAAAGGAACTACTAAACATTTAATATGCAACATTAGTAATCCAATAAGAGAGGAAAAAATCAAATTAAAGCATTGTCAATAAATGTAAAAGCAGACAGTACAGTAGAGAATAAAGAATTAAAGAACAGAATAATGAATAGAAAACAGCTAACAAGGTGGTAGATATTACCAGTAAGGTTCATGTCTACATTATATGAAAGCAATCTGGAGGCGTAAATAAAATGAAGAAATTGTCAAGTTTGGATAGCAGAAGCAAGACCTAACTATATGTTATCTAAAAGGAACCCTCTTAAATATAAGGACATGGGTTAAACGTACAAGAATGGTGAAAGTTATACCATGGAAGCACTAATCAGAGGAAGTCTGGAAGAGCTATATTGATACCAAAGTAGATTTTACAATCTAATGGGATAAATAAGAAAGGGATAAAGGAATATGAAAGGGATAAAGGAATACATTATCCCTTTAAATATGAAAGGGATAAAGGAATACATAAATAAATAAACGTGACAATTCTATAAGATGCAACAGTCTTAAATATGTATGCACCTAAAAAGAGAGTTTCAGAATTATAAAGCAAATTCTGACATCACCTAAAGGATGTAGAGACCTGGAAAGAGCATTATTCAAACAATTAAAACAGCAGAAGAAACTACAAATTTCTGTTATTTCTTGAATGCATCAAATAACTGAAGTCACAGGACAAACAACTAACATCCTATCTTGAGAAAGACCATCACATGCAGGAAAAAACAAAATTTCAGGATTTGCTTATGTTGTACAAATACTGGCAAAAGGCATATACACTGGTGAAAAAGTCAGAAATGTTTAACATACTGCTAAAAACTAAGTATAGGCTAGTGTGAGACTTTGAAGAATCTGGTCATCTTCTACAGAGGGAGGTTTGCACTCTCTTGCAGGCTTTTCCTCCAAGAAACTTACCAGGTAGATTTTAAGAAACATAGTAGAGTGTCCTAAAAACGTCTTTCTAATGGTGGCTAATTAAGGGAAAGAACAGTCACTGCTGAAGTTCCATTCAGACTTACTTTCTCCAATCACTACCAGACACACATATTCCTTATCTCTCTTACAGAACAAAAGCTCTAATCTGCAAGGGAAAGGCCATAATATCTGTAGACTGAGGCTACTGATGGCAACTCAGTGCAGCAGTGGCAGGGGAACAGGGACCACCAACTCAACTTTGCCCAGACTTTGTCTTCCATGTTTTAGATTAACCTAGTGCTTTGTTTGTTTCTTAATTCTAGATATTTTATAGTTTATAGTATGAATCTAAACTTATTATAGTCTATCTTCAAGTAATGTTATACCACTTCATTTACAGTGTAAGAATCTTATCAGCGTTGACTGACATTTCATTCCTTTAAGTATTTATGTTACTGTCATGCTTTTGCTTTTATATATAATATAAACCTCAGAATTCATTGCTATTATTTTTGTTCAAATAAGTATCATAAAAATAAGAAAGTCATTTTCTTATGGTGTTTCTGGTTTTCATCATTATAGATTTGGATGTGGTATTTTTCTTCTGCCTGAAATACATTTTTTTAACATTTATTTTGTGTGTGTGTGTGTGTGTGTATGTGTGTGTGTGTGTATTATATTTTAAATCCTTGGATACATGTGCAGAATGTGCAGGTTTGTTACATAGGTACACATGTGCAGAATGTGCAGGTTTGTTACATAGGTACACATGTGCAGAATGTGCAGGTTTGTTACATAGGTATACATGTGCCATGGTGGATGGTGGTTTGCTGCACCCATAAACCCATCATCTACATTAGGTATTTCTCCTAATGCTATCCCGCCCCTAACTTCCCACCCCCCAACAGGCTGTGGTGTGTGATGTTCCCCTCCCTGTGTCCATGTGTTCTCATTGTTCAACTGCTACTTATGAGTGAGAACATATGGTGTTTGGTTTTCAGTTCCTGTGTTAGTTTGCTGAGAATGATGGTTTCCAGCTTCATCCATGTCTCTGCAAAGGACATGAACTCATCCTTTTTTATGGCTGCATAGTATTGTGTGGTGTATATGTGCCACATTTTATTTATCTAGTCTATCATTAATGAGCATTTGGGTTGGTTCTAAGTGTTTTCTATTGTGAACCGTGCTGCAAAAAACATACATGTTCATGTGTCTTTGTAGTAGAATGATTTATAATTCTTTAGGTATATACTCAGTAATGGGATTGCTGGGTCATACGGTATTTCTGATTCTATATCTTTAAGGAATCACCACACTGTATTCCACAATGATTGAACTAAATTACACTCCCACCAACAGTGTAGAAGTGTTCCTATTTCTCCACATTCTCTCAGGGATCTCTTGTTTCCTGACTTGTTAATGATTGCCATCTTACAGTTAGATGGTATCTCATTGTGGTTTTGATTTGCATTCTTCTAATAAGGGTGATGATGAGGTTTTTTTTTCATATCTTTGTTGCCACATGAATGTCTTCTTTTGAGAAGTGTCTGTTTAGATCCTTCGCCCACTTTTCAATGGGGTTGTATGTTTTTTTCTTGTCAATTTGTTTAAGTTCCTTGTAGATTCTGGATATTAGCCCTGTGTCAGATGGGTAGATTGCAAAAATTTTCTAGCATTCTGTAGATGGCTTGTTCACTCTGATGATAGTTTCATTTGATGTGCAGAAACTCTTTAGTTTAATTAAATCCCATTTGTCAAGTTTGGCTTTTGTCGCCATTGTTTTTGGTGTTTAGTCTTGAAGTTTTAGCACAGGCCTATGTCCTGAATGGTATTGCCTAGGTTTTCTTCTAGCTTTTTTATGGTATTAGGTCTTATGTTTAAGATTTTAATTCATCTTGAGTTAATTTTTTAATAAGGTGTAAAGAAGGGGTCCAGTTTCAGTTTTCTGCATATGGCTAGCCAGTTTTCCCAACACCATTTATTAAATAGGGAATCCTTTTCCTATTACTTGTTTTTGTCAGGTTTGTCAAGAGAGGAAGTCAATTTTTTTCTGTTTGCAGATGGCATGAGTGTATATTTAGAAAACCCCATAGTCTCAGCGTAATATCTCCCTAAGCTGATAAGCAACCTCAGCAATCTCTCAGGATACAAAATCAGTGCCCAAAAATCACAAGCATTCCTACAAAACAATAATAGACAAATAGAGAGCAAATCATGAGTGAATTCCCATTCACAATTGCTACAAAGAGAATAAAATACCTAGAAATATATAAGGGATGTGAAGAGCCTCTTCAAGGAGAACTACAAACCACTGCTCAAGGAAAACAGAGAGGACACAAACAAATGGAAAAACATTCCATGCTCATGGATAGGAAGAAGAATCAATATCATGAAAACAGCCATTGGCCCAAAGTAATTTATAGATTCAATGCTATCCCCATCAAGCTATCATTGGCTTCTTCAAAAAATTAGAAAAAGCGACTTTAAATTTCATATGGAACCAAAAAATAGCCTGTATAGCCAAGACAATCCTAAGCAAAAAGACAAAGCTGGAGGCATCACGCCTCCTGACTTCAAACTATACTGCAAGGCAAGGCTACAGTAACCAAAACAACATGGTACTGGTACCAAAACAGATATATAGACCAATGGAACAGAACAGAGGCCTCAGAAATAATGCCACACATTTCTGAGCATTTCTTTGGAGACAGTCAGCTCATGGTGGATTTGCTCAGCTTTTGTACCTCTGAAAACATTTTTTAATTTGCCAATGTGTTCTTTCTGGGTATTAAATATTAGGCTGACTAATTTTTAAATTTTCTCTCAATATTTGAAAGGTGTTCTACACTCTCATCATTTATATGGTCTTCAGTTGGAAATCTAGTTTCATTGTTATATTCATTTTCCTATGACATATTTTTTTTTTCCTCTCTGGCTGTCATTAAGACGTTCTCTTTAGAACTAAATTTTGAGCAAATTGATTTTATATTGTCACTTTCTCTCCATTTCTTGTGCTTTGGGTTGGTTGTGGTTTTTGGGATCTGTAAATTTAAAATTTCCATTAAGTCTAATACATTTTTGACCATTATATTTTTCAATATTTCTGTTTCCTTTCTATCTTTTACCCATCAGGGACTCTAATTACCTATGTAGTAGGCCACTTGAAGTTGTGACACTGCTCATTGCAGCTTTTTCTATTTTTAAAAATTTTCTTTTTTATCTTTGCTTCATTTTTTGAAGTTTCTGTATCTATAAGCTTATTAATATTTTTCTTTGCAGTGCCTGATATGCTGAGTTTTTCATCCCAGTTATTGTGGTTTTCATCTCCATAAGTGTTTTTCTCATCATTATTACATCTACTGGATTTTTACTTAACTTTGGAACATATGGAATGAAGTGGTAATAACTCTTTAAATGTCCTTCTATACTAATTATAACAGCTGTGTAAGCTTGGTTCTCTTTCTATTGACAGTTTTTCTCCTTATTGTAGGTCATTTTTTTTTTTTTCATGCCAGCCTGGAATTATTTGATTAGATGCCACACATTGTATATTTTGCCAAGTTGAGTTCTAAGTATATTTTGCATTGCACTTGTTTCATTAACCTGTTTTTCTGAAGTCTTGAAATAAAATTGTTGAAAGGAATTTGCTGCCTTCCTATTTATCTTTTATGATTTGTAAGCTGGGCTTAATAAGTGCTCAGTCTTGGATTAATTATCATACTAATGAAGCAAGACCTTGTAAAGTAGATACCCTGTAAACTAGTTTTCCTTTTTAATTTTAGCTCATGCCAATGGGTACCATATCCAGCCCTCTGAGTGTGTTAGAGATTATTACTTTTAACTCATTTAGATGAAGTTTTTCTTTGGCTTGGGTAATTCCTTCATCAGTACATTGAAATTAATCAATACTAGACGAGGACTTTTTACATGTCATTGGGGTCTCTCTGTACAACTATCTACTCTCTGGTATATCATTCTGTTAGCTTTTGCTGCCTCACTCTTCCTGGACTCTTACTTCTGTCTCAACTGAGGGAGTTGTCCAGGTTAATCTCAGTTACTCCCCCATGCCCAATAAACCGGCAAAATCCCTCAGGGCAGTAAACTGCAACAATTATAGGGTTCAACACGTTTGTTTACAATTTTTTTTTTTTTCAGGATCACTGTTCTTTCCCACCTGATGCCCAATTTTAAAGCTAATTTATATATTTGTCTGTTTCCTGTTTTTGGTGGTTTGGGGAAAGAGCGTGTGTTTGGTTCTTGCTATTCTATCTTGGCTGGAATTGGAAGTCGACAGTGGTTAACTTTTTTTTTTTTTTTTTTTTTTTTTGAGACGGAGTCTCGCTCTGTCGCCCAGGCTGGAGTGCAGTGGCGAGATCTCAGCTCACTGCAAGCTCCGCCTCCCGGGTTCACGCCATTCTCCTGCCTCAGCCTCCCGTGTAGCTGGGACTACAGGCGCCCACCAACACGCCTGGCTAATTTTTTTGTACTTTTTAATAGAGACGGGGTTTCACCGTGTTAGCCAGCATGGTCTCGATCTCCTGACCTTGTGATCTGCCCATCTCGGCCTCCCAAAGTGCTGGGATTACAGGCGTGAGACAGTGATTAACTCCTAAATGTCTTCATCAGAATACAAGATTCAAATATCAGATTAAAATTAAGTTGGAAAGTAATCAACACACAAATGTGAGGACAAGGTCTGATGCAACTTTAGACCATGTTATGACTGCATTTAGCTAATTGATACTGGCAAATATGAGTATTAACATTTCTTTCTTTTTCTTTTTGCAATAGTGTTGTAGTAACTTATTACATTAAGGTTATCAAAACACTGGATAGTTGTTGTGGCCTATTAAATCCTTGGAGATTTAATAAGTCCCTTGGTTTATCGGTTCTGCAATGTGTTCTGGGTGAAATTCATAGAAGGCAATTAAGATCTCCTCTAGTAATTCTACAGATTTTCTACGTACTTAACACCCTGTATTAAGTTCCTGTATTAAGTTTACTTCTGTCTAAAATATATATTTTTTAAAATGTTTGTTTCCTGTGTTAAACCCTAATTTTATAGAATATAAAATTATGTAACCAATGTGTTATATCCAGTTGATTTCTGAATTTATGGTTTTCAAATGAAAGTGGAAAATATTTAATATTGGCTTGGGAGGTGAGCATTTGACTAATATTCTCAAAGAGGAGTACTCTTGTGGTAGATGGATATATGAAAGGCACTTTTGTATATTAAAGCTAAATGGAATTTCTACCTACATTGGTGTAGTCAATTTAATTCTGTTTTTATGATCATATTACACTAAACTAATTTTCAATGTTCTTTATTACCATATATGCCATGTATTTATATAAATATATATTATATATAAAATATATAAGTATACACTGAATATATATAAGTATATAATATATAAGTATATACTTATATAATATATAAATATGCACACACACGATCCCTTCCACAGTTTGGGAGAATATGTGGGCAGTCAGTACCACTTTTTAGTGAAAAAAATTGCTTTTATCTTTTCATTTAACTTACAAACTTTTTTGAAGGAAGTTAGAAATACCTCCACCAAGAATTGAAGTCAAGGTAAAATTTTAAACCAGTAGTGTTAGGAATAATTTTGTGTAGAGCAGCCTAATTAAATATTTTAGAAAGTTATAAAATTTTTCTGACCTCATTTCACTAATGTAGCTTGTTTTCTGGTTGCTGAAATTGTGAAAGACCATTGAATGGCTTTTATAACACTGGACTACTTGCGTTTTCTTTTTATATTCACTGGATACGGTATTCTATTTCTCATTTAGCATTTAACATTTTTACACTTGATTTTGTTTTTGTGTGAATCAATAAACGTTGAGCATAACATATCTATTTAATTGTGACTTGCCCTATAATTACATAGAAACTTCCTAGAATAGATTCTTGAATAAATAAGGTTATCATTTTAAAATCTCAATTTTAACATCTTCATTACTACATGTTCTCCATTATAATTTGCTTGCTATTTCAACTTCAAATACTTAAGTTTTTATATTAAAAATAGTTACTGTTTTTCTATTTTGCCTTTAGTAATGAAAAAAAAAA
>NW_012103787.1:368861-377453 GCF_000951045.1 Mandrillus leucophaeus
GCTTGAACCCGGGAGGCAGAGGTTGCAGTGAGCTGAGATCGTGCCATTGCACTCCACACTGGACAACAGAGGGAGACTGTCTGAAAAAAAAAAAAAAAAAAAAAGATCAGTGGTTGCTAGTGGTTAGGGGAAAGAAGGTTGAATACACAGCGCACAGAGTATTTATTATACTATATGGCAATGAAAATACTCTATATGATATTAGACATTATAGATAAAACACATACATTTGTCCAAAACCACGACATACACAACTCTGAGTTAACCCTAATGTAAACCAGAGACTTTGGGCGATAGAATGTGCCAGTGTAGAATCACCAATTGTAACAAAAGTACCACTCTGGTGGAAGATGTGGCTAACGGGAGAGGCTATGCAGGTGGGAGAGTAGCAGTTATATGAGTATTATACCTTCACCTAAGAACTTGTCAGTTATCGACATAAATATATTACTTTGAAAAATTATTTGAAAATTACACAATTTAATAGCATCATAGAATTTGAAAAAGATAGAAGTGACTATGATACAATAACATTTGAGAATAATATTAAAATAAAATTTTAGGCCAATTTCTATCACATATGGAGACACAAATTCTGTAAAGACATTGTTGGCAAACTGAATATAGCAATGTAAAAAATGATAATGCCTTATGGTGAAGTCATCAAATTATCAGGAATAAACATTAGTTTTAACATTAGAAAATATCAGTTGACTTAACATTAGTTAACCTCTCAGTGTGATTCACTGATTAACAGATTAAAAGAGAAACAAATCACTTTAATTATGTAAACAGAAACTTGTATCTTTATAGATTTAGATAAATTATTTGAAAATATTCAATATCCAGTCATGATAAATAAAACTTCTTAGCAATACTAAAAATCATAGAAAAGTTTAACATAAAAAGGTTAATTGTATTAAATATTTATAGAAAGTAATTAATTGTGCAATAATAAAAACCTACACTTTGATATTAAGGACAATTGAGAAAAGTTGCTATTATTAAAGTTCATCTCTACATTATATTGGAGATTCTGTTCATTGTAATGAGAAAAGTAAATAAATAAGAATAAAATAAAACACCAAAAATTGACAAAAAATAAGTTTTCATAGACAGTATTAGAGTGTATGTAGACATAAACAAAACGCCTATATTAATATCTAATGATTGAAAAATTAAAATTGAAATTTAACTGAATAATGTATCAATTTTTTGATTGAAGAAGTAAAGAAAAAATCTAAATATTTCTATATTTCAAAAGGAAATAATCAAAAATAAAATGTAAATGAAAATATTTTTAAAAGCAAAATTTTGTAGTAACTAGATCTAAATATAATGTAACATGTCTAAAACCTTTATGGAGAAAATAATAGAAGTTTAATTAGAACTTAAAGAGACTAAAGAGAAAACTACAACAGATTTATGGAGTAGGAAAAAAATTATAAAGCTAGTAAATCTTTTCAAAGTGATCTAAGAGGTCAAAGCACTCACAATCAAATTCCCATTAAATTGACCTATAGATTTAAAATACTCACATTGAAGGTTCTAGTAGAGTTCAGCCAGGCGCGGTGTCTCAAGCCTGTAATCCCAGCACTTTAGGAGGCTGAGGCAGATGGATTGCCGGAGGTCAGGAACTTGAGACCAGCCTGGACAACTTAGTGAAAACCTGTCTCCACTAAAAATACAAAAAATTAGCTGAGGGTGGTGGCCGATGCCTGTAATCCCAGCTACTCAGGAGGCTGAGGCAGGAGAATCACTTGAACCCAGGAGGTGGAGGTTGCAATAAGCCGAGATCGCCCCATTGTACTCAAGCCTGGGCAACAAGAGTGAAACTACGTCTCAAAAAAAAAAAAAAAAAGGTTCTAGTAGAGTTTTGGAACATGAATATTTAGCAAAACTTATTTTAAACTGTGTATATATGGGCAAATTGCCAAGAATAGAAGATTATTATGTCCTATCATATAATTATGTTCTATAATATTATAACATTATTTCCTATCATATATTAAGGTTTTAAATAATTTTCAGAAAATTGAGATCGTAAATACTAGTACAAAGGTGACTACACTGACAAAGGCAATTAAGAAAGTGTAGTTATTACACCTGGTCAGATAACTGAAATTGTTCGTAAAATTTCACAGAATACTCTCACATAAGGCTTTAAAAAAGGTAAAGGATATAGTAGAGCAGGAGAATGTCTAGGCAACCATCAGAGAGGACCAATAGAAGCGATCTCATATTCTCAGTAGTGCAGGCTGTGCAAGATACATAAATCAAAGAAAACTACCGATCTTGTCCCAAGAGAAATCTTTCATAGAATTCTAGTTGGAAAGAAAAATGGGCTGCATGACCAGGTTGAAAGTAGGTATCAAGATAATACAAATGACACTAGGTGTACAACATCAATCAGTACATTTTCTATAAACAATGCTGATAAACCAATATAGGTTTTGCTTTTGTCTGTCTTGGAAAATAGAATGGAATTATATTAGGCATCATGTAATACTTTTCATTCAATTTTAGACAGTTTTGATTACTGGTACATCTCAAGAATCTGTAATTGTTTTTAACATAAAATGATCAATAAATAATTGTTAAAATAATTCACACAACTGAAGTGAGAATCTGTTGTGTTTCAAGCACCAAGCAGCATATTTTAAAGCAAACTATCTTTCCAGTCAACCTTATATGTTAAGAGAACCTCTCTGAGAATTTAAAATATGCCCACACTTTTAAATTTGGCATTACAGTTCAGGCCAGTTTACATTACAGCAGAATTTATATTGTTAAACAAATGTGGTAAAGAAAGAAAGAAAAAAACAATTTTCTTCTGGATATAACAACTTTACTATTTCAATAATATTTTATTCTCATATAATTTGGTTTATTGTACATAGCAATGATTAAATGAAGAAATAACATGGAATTAGTTCTTTTATTTCTTGGTGATTTTTTAGTTTAATGGCAGATTATTTTGGAGATAAGGAACTTTTTTATTATTTTGTCCTTATAAACACATTGTAATTTTTAAAATTGTTTTAATGATTGCCTTAATTCTATATTAATATTACTACATTTGGTCACATTATTTCTCTGTATTTCTACAGCTCTTAATTATAATAGTTTCCAAAAATGTATATTTATTTTGTTTATACTTTCAAATATTATTGTGTCTGGAATTTGTTCCTTCCGGTGGGTTCTTGGTCTCTCTGACTTCAAGAATGAAGCTGCGTACCCTCGTGGTGAGTTTTACAATTCTTAAAGATGGTGTGTTCAGAGTTTGTTCCTTCAGATGTTCAGATGTGTCCGGAGTTTGTTCCTCCCAGTGGGTTCCTGGTCTCACTGACTTCATGAATGAAGGGCAGACCTTGGCAATGAATGTTACAACTCATAAAGTTAGCGCCCAAACAGAGTGAGCAGCAGCAAGATTTATTGTGAAGAGTGAAAGAACAAAGTTACCACAATGTGGAATGGGACCCCAGTGGGTTGCCACTGCTGGCTACGTGGCCAGCTTTTATTCCTTTATTTGGCCCGGACCACATCCTGCTTATTGGTTCATTTTACAGAGCGCTGATGGGTCCATTTTACAGAGTGCTGATTCGTGCGTTTTTACAGAGTGCTGATTGGTGCATTTACAAACATTTAACTAGATGCAGAGAGCCGATTGGTGCATTTTTACAGAATGCTGATTGATGTGTTTACATACTTTTAGCTAGACACAGAGCGCTAATTGGTGCATTTTTACGGAGTGCTGATTGGTGCGTTTACAAACCTTTAGCTTTAGCTAGACATAGAGTGCTGATTGGTGCATTTACAATCCTTTAGTTAGACAGAAAAGTTCTCCAAGTCCCCACCTGAAGGAGAAGCCCAGCTGGCTTCGCCTCTCATCATTTTTGTAATTATTAACATTCATGAAAAGAAATATTTGCCCACATTAACTGTACACATATATATCAAATAAAATTATTTATTATACGTATAAATAAAGTGATAATGGATAGATAGAAGATGGCTATTGCAGTAATTTTAGTTTTCAAACAATATTCCTTTTATGTAGACCTCTAGGCAAATTTATAGATTTTAAATTACTTTGTGTAATCATAGAACAAAGGTTAATAAAATACATTATGGCACTTAATGGAGAACATTCAAAGTAGTAATTAACATTATATATAGCTGTTATTGTATATGTATGTATATATGTATAATTGTATACATTTTGGTCATTGAATTTAATCATTATATTTTGTTTTGTGTTGTTTTCAATTAGTTCTTGGCTTATATTTTATTGAACATCATGATTCTTATAAAACTTAACCTTCTAATAAGTTCAGTAACTAATAATTTTTATCAACATTCATAATTATTGTTACATTACATCTCTGAGATTTATAAGGAAATGATGTGTCTAAATTAATCTCTTATATAACAGTTCAAATGAATCATGTTCTAGTATTTCTTAAAGTAGGTGTAATATGGAAGAATCATGAATTATGTTCAAGATTACTATGATTTTTAAAAATAATTTCAACTTTTATTTTAGATTCATAGGATACCTGTGTTACATGGGTACATTGAATGTTGCTGAGGTTTCCAGTACAGATGATCCTTTTACCCAGGTACTGAGCATATTACCAAATAGTTTTTCAACACTTTTTCCCCTTGTTTCCTACCTCCTCTAGTAGTCCCAGTGTATATTGTTGACATCTTTATGTCCATGAGTACCCATTGTTTAGCTCTCAGTAATAATGAGAACATTTCTGGTATTTGATTTTTTATTCTTGTGTTCATTCATGTAGGATAATGGCCTCCAGTTGCATCTACTTTGCTGCAAAAGACATTATTTCATTCTTATTTCGTGGTGTATATGTTCCACGTTGTTTTCTATTCAATCCACTGTTGATGGGCACCTAGGTTGACTCCATGTCTTTGCTACTGTGACTAGCACTGTAGTAAACACATGAGTGAATGGGACTTTTTTGCTATATGTTTTTGGTTTTTTTTTTTTTTTTTTTTTTTCCTTTGGATATACATCCAGTAATGAGATTGCCATGCCAAATGATTAGGTCTGTTTTTAGTTCTTTGAGAAATCTCCAAACATTTTTCCACATTGACTGAACCACTTTAATTCCCACCAACAGAGTGTATGCCTTCCTTTTAATTTACAATCTTACTATAATCTGCTATTTTTTGATTTTTTTATAGTAGCCATTCTGACTGATGTGAGATGGTATCTCATGGTGATTTTGATTTGCATTTCCCTTATTATCAGTGATGACGAACTTTTTCTCCTATATTTCTTGGCCACTTGTATGACTTTTTTTGAGAAGTGTCTGTTCATGTTTTTGGCACATTTTTAAATAAGGCTGTTTGTTTTATGCTTGATGATTTGTTTTATTCCCTTATACGTTCTGAATATTCAATCTTTGGCAGATATATAGTTTGTAAATATTTTCTCCCATTCTTTAGGTCGTCTGTTTACTTTGCTGATAGTTTCTTTTGGAATGCAGAGTTCTTTAGTTTGATTTGGTCCAAATTTCCTTGTCAATTTTTTATAATGTGGTTGTCAATTTTTGTTTATGTTGCAATTCCTTTTGGGGACCTGGCCATAAATTCTTTTCCAAAACTAATTGTGACAAGGATATTTCCTAGATTTCCTTCTAGGGCTTTTATAGTTGGAGGTCTTATATTTAAATTTTTATTTCATCTCAAGTTAATTTTTGTATAGAGTGAAAGGAAAGGGTCCAGTTTCAATCTTCTGCATAAGGTTAATCAGTTATTCCAGGATAATTTATTGAATAGGAAGTCCTTTACCATTGCTTGTTTTTGTTGACTTTGCCAAAGATCAAATGACTGAAGGTGTGCAGCTTTATTTCTGGGTTCACTAGCCTGTTCCAATTGTCTGTGTATGTTTTTTTGCTAATACCATGTTGTCTGGTTACTGTAAACTATATATATAGTTTGAAGTTGGACAATGTGATGCCTACAGCTTTGCTCTTTATATTTAGGATTGCTTATCTATTTGGGCTATTTTTTGGTTACCTACGAATTTTAGAATAGTTTTTCTAGTCAATAATTCTGTGAAAAATGATGTTGGTGATTTGATAAGAATATAATTGAATACCTAAATAGTTTTGGGAAGTATGGCCATTTTAGTGATATTGATTCTTCTAATCCATGAGACAAAATGTTTTTCCATTTATTTTTGTCATTTCTGATTTATTTCAGTAGTGTTTTGCAATTATCCTTGTAGAGACCTTTTACCTCCTTGGTTAGCTGTATTCCTAGGTATTTTATTTTTCTGTGTGCCTATTGTAAATGAAATGATGCTCTTGATTTGGTTCTCAGCTAGGACATTATTGGTGTATAGAAATGCTGCTAATTTTTGTATACTGATTTTGGATCCTGAAACTTTGCTGAAGTTGTTTTTCAATTATAGGAGCATTTTGTGGTATTCTTTACAATTTTGTAGGTATAGAATCACATCTTTAGCAAACCAATAGTTTGACTACTTTTCCTGGATTATTTTTATTTAATTCTCTTGCCTGAATGCTCTGGCTAGGACTTCCATTAATATGTTGAATAGGAGTGTGAATCCTTGTCTTGTTCCAGTTTTCAAGGGGAATGCTTTCAACTTTTTTCTGTTCAGTATGATGTTGGATGTGTTTTTGTTATACAGGGCTCTTTTTATTTTGAAACATGTCCTTTGAGTGCCAAGTATGTTGAAGATTTTTATTATAATTGGTTATCAGATTTAATTGAAGGTTTTTTCTGAGTCTATTGAGATGATCATATGGTTTTCATTTTTATTTTTTACATGGTGAATCGCATGTACCAATTTGTGTATGTTGAACTAAACTTACATCCCCCGAATAAACTCTATTTGATCACTTGACCATGGTGAATTAACTTATTGTTGTGCTGCTAGATTCAGGTTACTTTTTTTTTGAGGATTTTTATGTCTATGTGCATCAGGGGTACTGGCCTGAAGTTTTCTATTTTTGATGTTTCTCTGCCAGATTTTAGTATCAGTCTGATGCTGGCATTATAGAATGGATTAGGTAGAAGACCCTCCTTCTCTGTTTTTGGAATAATTCAGCAAGGTTGTTACTAACCGTTCCTTATACATCTGGTAGAATTTGGGTATGAATCTATTGCTCCTGGGCTTTTTATCATTAGTATTTCTAAATTTTGTTTTATTTGTATTACTTATTCAAATTCACAACCTGTTATTGGTATGTTCAGGTTTTTACTTTCTTCTTCGTTTAATATTGGAAGGTTGTGATTTTCCAGGAATTTATTAATTTTCTCTAGATTTTCTAATTTATGTGCATAAAGGTGATTTCATGATAATCTTTGAGGATCTTTTTTATTTCTGTGGGATAAGTTGTAATGTCATCTTTATCATTTCTGATTATACTTATTTTGATCTACTTATTCTTCTTTCTTAATCCAGCTAATGATTTATAAATTTTATTTACTTTTTGAAGAACCCATTTTTGGTTTCATTGATCTTTTGAATTTATTTTTGAATTTCAATTTTGTTCAGTTCTTCTCTGATTTCGGTTATTTCTTTTCTTCTGCTAGCTTTGGGGTTTGTTTGTTCTTTTATTCCCTAGTCCTTATATATGTGTTTTTAGATTGTTAATTTAAAATATATCTAACTTCATGATGAAGGCATTCAGTGCTATAAGTTTTGCTCTTAACACTGCTATAGCTGCATCCAAAGTATTTTGGTAAATTGTGTCTATATTTTCGCTAATTACAAAGAATGTTTTATTTCTGTCTTAATTTCTTTTTTTCACCTGAGTTATTCAAGAACAAGTTGTTTAATTTCCATGTGTTGTATAGTGTTCAGCGATTTTCCTGATATTGATTTCTATTTTTATTACACTATTATCCAAGACTGTGCTTGGCGTGATTTATTTTTTTACATTTTTCAGTCTTGCTTTATAACTGACTGTGTGATCAATCTTAGAATATGTTCTATGTGCAGATGAAAAGAAAGTATATTCTGTGGTTGTTTGCTGGAGTATTCTTTATCTGTCTATTAGGTCCAATTGGTTGATTCAAATTTGTGTCCAGATTTTCTGTTAGTTTTCTGCCTCTGTGATCTGT
This sequence comes from Mandrillus leucophaeus, assembly GCF_000951045.1. NCBI lineage: Eukaryota > Metazoa > Chordata > Mammalia > Primates > Cercopithecidae > Mandrillus > Mandrillus leucophaeus. The sequence goes on from NW_012103787.1 coordinate 376,983, forward strand.
CCTAAGCTGTCAGTGGAGTGTTGAAGTATCACACAACTATTGCGTGGCTAATTCTTTTCCTAGCTCAATTTTTTTTTTTCATGAATCTGGGTGCTCAAATACTGTGTGAGTATATAGTTAGAATAGTTACCTATTCTTGTTAAAATGAACCTTTTATCATGTAATGTCCTTCTTGACTATTACTTATTTCAAGTCTGTTTTATCTGCTGTAATATATTTATCGTTTAGTAGTAATTGAATAATTTTGAATTTTCCCTGGGAAAGAAAGGTATTTCTATAGAAAAATTAGTATATTAAAGAAAAATGGAAAATATTCTGTATAGATCAAGCCATGCTATGACTGCAAAAATACTGGTAATTGATGAATACAATGCTTTTTTTTTTTTTTTTTTTTTTTTGAGACAAAATTTCTTTTGTTGCCCAGGCTAGAATGCCATAGTACCATATCGGCTCACTGCAACCTCCACTTCC
>NW_012103787.1:380238-381799 GCF_000951045.1 Mandrillus leucophaeus
AAAAAAAAAAATCAGGAAATAAAATGTGTTTCCAATTATTTGAAAAGCATTCCCTTGGAAGGGAACTTGCTTAGCATTTTTTTCAGCAAGTATCTATTGAATGTGTACTATGATCCACGTTAGATGCTGTGAATACAACTTGGAGGCAACCAGACATGATTTTGGCCTCAATGGAGCTTATCAGAGGGAAGCAGACAAGCTATTAATTTGAAGCATAAATTATTAAATTTGGGATATGTGTTAGGAATAAAATAAAAGACTAGTTATAAAGGATACCAGGAGGACAGTCAATAGATCAGGTGGTATTCGAAGAAAGTGCTATATAAAACATGCATCCATAAGGATTGAATTGGGAACCAACTAGGAAATGTCAGAAAGATTGTTCTTTTCAGCAAAGATCAGTGTTCTCCAAAGACACAGCAGGTTGCCCCAGAACATAATGATGCTGAGTCATTAAATAATTTAAATTTAGATTGAATAAATATGGAGAATAACAAAAAGTCCATACGAGTGTTAAAGAATAAGAACTTTAAGTAACAAAATGGCCTGCAGTCCTGAATATCTCCTCTTTATAAGTAACAATATCAAATCAAAGTTGAAAACAATCTTTTCAGAGTGCCAACATAAAATTTTAGTTACAGTTTTAAAATAATTAAGTATCTTTCAGTCACAAATCTAACAGAAAGTTTAACATTTTGTGATTGGCTTTTTTACTTAGCATAATTTCCTTGAATTTAATCCAATTGTAGTGTACATAATTATTTGTGTTGAGTAGTGTTCTGTGGTATGGAGGTACTACCATTTACCTGTTGAAGAACATCCAGTTTTTGGCTGTTGTGTGTAATGCTACTATGAATATTTGCATACAGATTTTTGTACAGACATGAGTTTTCATGTTTCTGTGGTAAATACCCAATAGTGTAATTGCTAGGTTACACAATAGTTGCATGCCTGATTTTATAAGAAATTGCCTGCTTTCCAGAGTGGCTATATCATATTAAATTCTCATCACTAATATATGAATGAGCTCCATCAGTAACGTATGAGTGACCTAGATTCCTGGCATTCTTGTCAGCATTTGATATTTATGGTATTTTTTATTTTAGCCATTCTGACAGATGTGCAGAGATTTTTTTTGTGTGTCTCTTTTGAAAACAATTAATTTTGTGGGAACACACTCAATATTGAGATAATCTGAGTCACTCAATGTGTGTCGTTTATCATGTATATACTGATGGCTCCACAACAAAATACACTATCTCTGACTTTTATCCAAGTTTATTCCAAGACCAAATGCACAATTATTAAAAGGATATCAACAACTAGATGTCTCCAGGCACTGCAAATCTAAACTATTTTAAATAGTCCCTTCTTCATTGCATGCATATGTGCACATACACAGACATACATGCACACACACACACATATGCACACACATACACATATGAGAGAGAAACATTATTTTGCTTTATTTCGTTTCCAGGGATCACCATCAACTCAGTCTTTCAAACTGAAATTCTGGTAATCATTTTAGATTCTTACATCTTCTTTCCTCCCCACC
>NW_012103787.1:382019-384733 GCF_000951045.1 Mandrillus leucophaeus
TTGCCCAGGCTAGAATGCCATAGTACCATATCGGCTCACTGCAACCTCCACTTCCCTGGTTAAAGTGATTCTCCTGCCTCAGCCTCCTGGGTAGCTGGGATTACAGGCATGCGCCGCCACACCCAGCTAACTTTTCATTTTTAGTAGAGATGAGGTCTCTCCATGTTGGTCAGTCTGGTCTTGAACTCCTGACCTCAGGTGATCCGCCCACCTCGGCTTCCCAAAGTGCTGAGATTACAGGCATGAGCCACCACACCCAGCCGAACACAATGCTTTCATTGTCAATTTTTTTAACATACTACGATTAAAAGGAGACATCTAAGAAATAGTCTCCTTTGATAAGCAAACATATCTGGACATCCAATATAGGAATATCTTATAAGGAATTAGGGACTTCCAGAAAAACACTGCTTAAGGGTAGGGAAAATGGAAAAGCCTAAATTTGACTTAACAAATAGCTTAGAAGGATCAGAGTGGATAAATAATCTAAAAGATGGGAATTTATCACTCCAGCATCTTCTCATTTTAGAGTCCAAAGATTCAGGAACCATTACACAAAGCAAGCACAAATTAAAGACATTTCAATGATCTCTCATAAAGGCATATCGAAAATTTAGAAACAACACCTTGTTTCCTATTTGCTAGACTATATGAGTGAATAGTGATTACTGAGATGACTTGTAGAATATATGTGTTCATGAAACTCAGAGTAATGAGCAGCAAACTAGACAGATAATCTTTTAGAAGAGAGAAAAATGAAAATAAAGATTTTTCCTTGGTGCTTAAGTATCTTGATGTCTTACACTAAGCAATGAAATCTGTAGCAATAAAAGCAGGATCTCTACATTGAAAGCCAAAGCAGGAGAAAAAATAAAAAATATTATATGCCAACTGAAAGTAGAACTTGTGGAACTCTTATGAAACAAATCCTGAGGATAGCATGAGTATCACTGGAAAAAAATTGAGGAGCCACAAATTTCTGTAAACTGATTCATGATGGTACTAGAAATGCACTGATAGTCCTCAGTAATATAATTATAAATATCCATTTAGTCATAGATGAACATGATTTGATCTAAATTTTCCTGTGCTGAAAGGAACCCAAATAAGTAAAATTTCACAAACTTTAGTATTTATATATGAAACCCACATCTAGTGACAAACAAATGAGAATTTTTGTGGATTAAGTATTATTAGTTAATAATAAGAGTATTCATTTAAATTGACCTGTTACTTTTTGTCTCTTCTATTTTCCCTATGAAACGTGATTAAATAACGTTCTACTTTCTTGTAATTGTTTTACACATTTCTGACATTATGATCAGTAGAGAACAACCCATTTATCCATCTATCACTAAAGCCACACAGCAACTAGAACATGAACTTTTTATTTTTAGTTCACTAAAGAAGGAGAAATAAAAAATGTTCAAGCCACTCAATGATATCATTAGGAGTCACTAAACACCAAATTGCAAATCAAGCTGTTCTTTGTTATTTTTTGTTTTCTGTGGTTTTGTTACTATTTATAAGTGTATATAGAAAAAGAAACAAAAGTACAAGAACTGCATTATAATAAAAAAAATTCTAAAATGACTCTTCAAAACACTTATATTTTTCAAACATAATTTTAATTGTTCCATAGTCTTTAGTTATTTATCCTTGAATGGTTTTAGAGCCAAAAAGTAAGAAAGTATTTAGTGGCTAGGAATGGAAGTGGCTCTTCAGTGTTGTAAAATAAGAGTTCTGCTTAGGAAGAATTAATCTACATGCAATTTGAATACATTATCAGTTTTAAAGTGTATTACTAGTGTTAACACTGTGCCCAGGTTATTTTATTGTTCAAGAGCTTTGGATAATATCAGTAAATCGCAAAGAGGGGAAACATTAAAGCACCATAGTAACCTTCACATATTCTGTTTTAGATATTCTGCCAACATGGAAATAGTTTATTGCAAATACTTTCATTATATGTTAGTGATTGCCATTCGTATACAAGTAAAGACATCTTAGACCGTTCAAGTATCTGAACATGCACATGATGCTTTATATATAAATTCATCAAGTTCATATCTGTACCCCCACAACACATATCTATAAGCATTTATCTTCGTATATAATACAATAAAACAAAAAAATAATTTGGGAAAACACCAATTTCCTTTATTGGTTAGTAAAATTTTTTTTTATCCAAATGAAATCTCTTATAAAATAGATTTTTAAAAGCTTTGTTCTGGTGGAATCTGAAATGTAGTATCTAAAGCACCCACCATGTAACTTAACTATCACACTGTGATGTATTCCTGAAGCGCCGTGTCGAAACTCTTCAGAAAAAAATTAAAAACCATGCCTCTATTGAAATTGTGTGGAAGATTTGGATCTACGTCCCCAGAATATCATTAAGTCTGAGTATCAATCAGCAATCAGGTAAAAGAGATAGAAGAATAGGGAGATGAGAATTAGTAGCCCTAAAAATATTAGAAAGGAGGATGAATGGTTAGTTTAAAAATATTCAAGTGTTAATTTTTGATGTGTTAGACTGGGAAAGCACAAAGATTAATTAAATAAAAATTATATTTATTTCTGGTAATCACAACTTAATGGACATTTAAACATCCTGGAACCTATTCAAGAAGCAATTAAGGTGGAGAAGGGTTATCAAACGAAGCCATATAAGGAAGTTTGGTGGAAATTAGCCTGGAGAAGAAAAAAAAAAA
>NW_012103787.1:385623-389882 GCF_000951045.1 Mandrillus leucophaeus
ATTCTCATCACTAATATATGAATGAGCTCCATCAGTAACGTATGAGTGACCTAGATTCCTGGCATTCTTGTCAGCATTTGATATTTATGGTATTTTTTATTTTAGCCATTCTGACAGATGTGCAGAGATTTTTTTTGTGTGTCTCTTTTGAAAACAATTAATTTTGTGGGAACACACTCAATATTGAGATAATCTGAGTCACTCAATGTGTGTCGTTTATCATGTATATACTGATGGCTCCACACCAAAATACACTATCTCTGACTTTTATCCAAGTTTATTCCAAGACCAAATGCACAATTATTAAAAGGATATCAACAACTAGATGTCTCCAGGCACTGCAAATCTAAACTATTTTAAATAGTCCCTTCTTCATTGCATGCATATGTGCACATACACAGACATACATGCACACACACACACATATGCACACACATACACATATGAGAGAGAAACATTATTTTGCTTTATTTCGTTTCCAGGGATCACCATCAACTCAGTCTTTCAAACTGAAATTCTGGTAATCATTTTAGATTCTTACATCTTCTTTCCTCCCCACCATTCTCATGCACAGATATGCACACAAACATATTAAACAAAAGCTATTAAGATATATTAACATTAACTAATGTACACAATATCTCTTACATAAATTTCCATTACTTATAAAGGAAACTAATCACAATGTTTTATTGATACATAATATTTGTACGTATTTCTGGAGTGTATGTAATATTTTGTACATGTATACAATGTGTAATGATCAAGTCAGGGTCAAGTATACATCATCTCCAGTATTTATGACTGACTTCTTTGTGTTGGAAACATCCCAAGGCCATTATTACTGCAATTTTGAAATATAAAATACATTGTATTTAACTACAATCACCATACTTTGCAGTCAAACATTATAACTTACGCTTTCTAACTGTATGTTTGTATCGATAACCAACCTCTGTTTTTGTCTGCACTCACTCACCCTTCCTAGCCTGTGATGTCTATCATTCTACCCTCTACCTCTATGAGATCAACTTTTTTAGCTCCTGCATGTGAGGGCTTATTTTACTTAGAATGATGTCCTCTAGCTTCATCTGTGTTGTAACAAATGACATGGTTTCATTATTTGTTATCGTCAAATTGTATTCCATTGCCCGTATATACCACCTTTTCTTTATCCATTCATCCTTTCATGGACACTTATGTTGATCCAATATTTTGTTGTTGTGAATAATGCTGCAATAAATATGGGTGTGAGGGAATCTTTTTGATACACTTATTGCTTTTTCTTTAACAAATACCCAGTAGCAGGACTGCTGGTTTGTATGTCTGTTCTAATTTTACTTTTTTGAAAAATCATCATACTGTTTTCAGTAGTTATTATACTCATTTACATTCTTAACAACAGTATATAAAAGTTCCCTATTCCCTGCATCCTTGCCAGCATCTGTCATTTTTTGTCTTTTTAGTAATAGCTATTGTAACAGAGGTAAGACGGTATCTCACTGTGGTTTTGATTTACATTTTCTTGATGATTAGTTATATTGATCATTTTTTTCCACATGGCTATTGGCCATTCTTCCTTTGAGAAATGTCAATTCATGTAATGGATTTTTTTTAAATGTTGAGTTTTTTGTGTTTTTTATATATTCTGGAAATTAGTTTCTTGTCAGATAAAAAGTTTGCAAATGTTTTCTTCCATTCAGCAGGTTGTCTCTTCACTGTATTTATTATGTCCTTTCGTGTGCAGTACTTTTTAATTTTGAAATTTTGTTTAATTTGTATATTTTTTTCTATTTTTTAACTTTTATATTGTTTTGGAGGCACACAGGCAGGGGTTTCTTTTGTAGGAAAATAGCATGTCATGGGTATTTGATGTACAGATCATTCCATCACAAAGGTGATAAGCATAGTACTTGATAGTTCTTTGATTTTTACCTTTTTCCCTCCCTCCTTGGCAGTTCGATAGGAATAGGATTGAATACATAAATTTCTTGGACAACATGACCATTTTAACAAAGTTGGTTCTTTCTATCCATGAACACGGAATGTTTTTCCACTTGTTTGTGTCATCTCTGATTTCATTGAGCACTGTTTTATAATTCTTATTGTAGAGATCTTTCACCTCCATGGTTAGTGGTATTCCCAGTTATTTTATTCCTTTTTTGGCTATTGTGAATGGGATTGCATTCTTGATTTGGATCTCAGCTTGGATGCTACTGATATATAGAAATGTTACTGATTTTGGTATATTGATTTTTTATACTGAAACTTTGCTAAATTTATTAGATCAGGAAGCTCTGGGGAAGACATATGAGATATTTCAGCTGTCGAATCATATTATATTCAAAAACGGATAGTTTGACTTCCTCTCTTCCTATTGTGATGCCTTTTATATGTTTCTCGTGACTGATTGCTCTGGCCAGGACTTACAGTACTATGTTTAATAGGAGTACTGATAGAGGCATTCTTGTTTTGTTTCAATTTTCTTCCTTTTTTAAAATTATACTTTAATTTCTAGGGAACATGTGCACAATGTGCAGGTTTGTTACATATGTATACTTGTGCTGTGTTGGTTTGCTGCACCCATTAACTCATCATTTACATTAGCTATTTCTTCTAATGCTATCATCCCTCCCCATTCCCATCCCATGACAGGGTCCAGTGTGTGATGTTCCCTGCCCTATGTCCAAATGTTCTCATTGTTCAATTCCCATCTGTGAGTGAGAACATGCTGTGTTTGTTTTTCTGTCCTTGCGATAGTTCGCTCAGAATGATGGTTTCCAGCTTCATCCATGTCACTACAAAAGACAAGAACTCATCCTTTTTTAATGGCTGCATAGTATTCCATGATGTATGTGAGCCACATTTTTCTTAATCCAGTCTATCATTGATGGACTTTTGGGTTGGTTCCAAGTCTTTGCTATTGTGAATAGTGCCACGATAAACATATGTGTGCATGTGTCTTTATAGTAGCATGATTTATAATCCTTTGAGTATATACCAAGTAATGGAATGGCTGGGTCAAATGGTATTTCTAGTTCTAGATCCTTGAGGAATCACCACACTGTCTTCCACAATGGTTGAACTAGTTTACAGTCCCACCAACAGTGTAAAAGTGTTCTCATTTCTCTACATCCTCTCCAGCACCTGTTGTTTCCTGGCTTTTTAATGATTGCCATTCTAACTGGTGTGAGATGGTATCTCATTGTGGTTTTGATTTGCATTTCTTTGATGACCAGTGATGATGAGCATTTTTTCATGTGTCTGTTGGCTGCATAAATGTCTTCTTTTGAAAAGTGTCTGTACATACCCCTTGCCCACTTTTTGATGGGGTTATTTGATTTTTTCTTGTAAATTTATTTAAGATTTTTGTAGATTCTGGATATTATCCCTTTGTCAGATAGGTAGATTGCAAAAATTTTATCCCATTCTGCAGGTTGCATGCTCACTCTGATGGTAGTTTCTTCTGCTGTGCAAAAGCTCTTTAGTTTAATTAGATCCCATCTGTCTATTTTAGCTTTTGTTGTCATTGCTTTTGGTGTTTTAGACCTGAAGTCCTTGCCCATGCCTATGTCCTGAATGCTATTGCCTAGGTTTTCTTCTAGGGATTTTATGGTTTTAGGCCTAACATTTAGGTCTTTAATCCATCTTGAATTAATTTTTATATAAGGTGTAAGGAAGGGATCCAGTTTCAGCTTTCTACGTATGGCTAGCCAGTTTTCCCAGCACTATTTATTAAATAGGAAATCCTTTCCCCATTTCTTCTTTTGTCAGGTTTGTGGAAGATCAGATGGTTGTTGATGTGTGGTGTTATTTCTGAGGTCTTTGTTCTGTTCCATTCGTCTATATTTCTGTTTTGGTACCAGAACCATGCTGTTTTGGTTACTGTAGCCTTGTAGTGTAGTTTGAAGTCAGGTGTGACGATGCCTCCAGCTTTGTTCTTTTTGCTTAGCATTGTCTTGGCAATGTGGGCTCTTTTTTGGTTCCATATGAACTCTAAAGTAGTTTTTTCCAATTCTGTGAAGAAAGTCATTGGGAGCTTGATGGGGATGGCATTGAATCTACAAATTTTGGGGGGCAGTATGGCCATTTGCACAATATGGATTCTTGCAATCCATGAGCATGGCATGTTCTTTCATTTGTTTCTTTCCTGTTTTATTTCATTGAGCAGTGGTTTGTAGTTCTCCTTGAAGAGGTCCTTCACATCCCTTGTAAGTTGGATTCCTAGGTATTTTATTATCTTTGAAGCAATTGTGAAT
>NW_012103787.1:397091-407043 GCF_000951045.1 Mandrillus leucophaeus
GATTCCCTCTTTTTCTATTGATTGGAATAGTTTCAGAAGGAATGGTACCAGCTCTTCTTTGTACCTCTGGTAGAATTCAGCTGTGATTCCGTCTGGTCCTGGACTCTTTTTGGTTGGTAGACTATTAGTTATTGCCTCAATTTCAGAGCCTGTTATTGATCTATTCAGGGATTCAACTCCTTCCTGGTTTAGTCTTGGGAGGGTGTATGTGTCCAGGAATTTATCCATTTCTTCTAGATTTTCTAGTTTATTTGTGTAGATGTGTTTATACTATTCTCTGATGGCAGTTTGTATTTCTGTGGGATTGGTGGTGATATCCTCTTTATCATTTTTTATTGTGTCTATTTGATTCTTCTCTCTTTTCTTCTTTATTAGTCTTGCTAGTGGTCTATCAATTTTGTTGATCTTTTCAAAAAACCAGCTTCTGGATTCATTGATTTTTTTAAGGGAATTTTGTGTCTCTATCTCCTTCAGTTCTGCTCTGATCTTAGTTATTTCTTGTCTTCTACTAGCTTTTTGAATATGATTGCACTGTGGTCTGAGAGACAGTTTGTTGTGATTTCTATTCTTTTACATTTGCTGAGGAGTGCTTTACTTCCAATTATGTGGTCAATTTTGGAATAAGGGTGATGTGGTGCTGAGAATAAAGTATATTCTGTTGATTTGGGGTGGAGAGTTCTGTAGATGTCTATTAGGTCTTCTTGTGCAGAGCTGAGTTCACGTCCTGGATATCTTTGTTAAACTTCTGTCTTGTTGATCTGTCTAATATTGGCAGTGGGGTGTTAAAGTCTCTCATTACTATTGTGTGGGAGTCTAGGTCTCTTTCTAGGTCTCTCAGGACTTGCTTTTTGAATCTGGGTGCCTCTGTATTGGGTGCATATATATATTCAGGATAGTTAGCTCTTCTTGTTGAATTGATCCCTTTACCATTATGTAATGATTTTCTTTGTCTCTTTTGATCTTTCTTGGTTTAAAGTCTGTTTTATCAGAGACTAGGATTGCAACCCCTGCTTTTTATGCTTTCCATTTGCTTGGTAGATCTTCTTCCATCCCTTTATTTTCAGCCTATGTGTGTCTTTGCATGTGAGATGGGTCTCCTGAATATGGCACACTGATGGATCTTGACTCTTTATCCAATTTTCCAGTCTGTGGCTTTTAACTGGGGCATGTAGCCCATTCACTTTTAAAGTTAATATTGTTATGTGTAAATTTGGTCCTGTCACTATGATGTTAGCTCGTTGTTTTGCTCGTTAGTTAATGCAGTTTCTTCTCAGCATTGATAGTCTTTACAATTTGGCATGTTTTTGTTATGGCTGGTACTGGTTGTTCCATTTCATGTTTAGTGCTTCCTTCAGGAGCTCTTGTAAGGCAGGCCTGGTGGTGACGAAATCTCTCAGCATTTGCTTGTCTGTAAAGGATTTTATTTCTCCTTCACTTATGAAGCTTATTTTGGTTGGATATGAAATTCTGGGTTGAAATTTATTTTTCTTTAAGAATGTTGAATATTGGCCCCCACTCTCTTCTGGCTTGTAGGGTTTCTGCTGAGAGATCCACTGTTAGTCTGATGGCCTTCCCTTTGTGTGTAACCCGACCTTTCTCTCTGGCTGCCCTTAGCATTTTTTCTTCATTTCTACCTTGGTGAATCTGACAATTATATATCTTGGAGTTGCTCTTCTCGAGGAGTATCTTTGTAGTGCTCTCTGTATTTCCTGAATTTGAATGTTGGCCTGCCTTGCTAGGTTGGGAAAGTTCTCCTGGGTAAAATCCTGAAGAGTGTTTTCTAGCTTGGTTCCATTCTCCCCGTCACCTTCAGGTACACCAATCAAACGTAGATTTGGTCTTTTCACATATTCCCATATTTCTTGGAGTCTTTGTTTGTTTCTCTTCACTTTTTTTTCTTCTAAACTTCTCTTCTCACTTCATTTCATTAATTTGATCTTCAATCACTGATACCCTTTCTTCCCCTTGATTGAGTTGGCTACTGAAGCATGCATCACGTAATTCTTGTGCCATGGTTTTCAGCTCCATCAGGTCATTTAAGGTATTCTCTACATTGTTTATTCCAGTTAGCCATTCATCTAATCTTTTTTCAAGGTTTTCAGCTTCCTTGTGATGGGTTCAAACATCCTCCTTTAGCTCAGAGAAATTTGTTATTACTGACTTTCTGAAGACTACTTCTGTAAGCTCGTCAAAGTCATTCTCCGTGTTGCTTTGTTACATTGCTGGTAAGGAGCTGAAATTATTTGGAAGAGAATGGATGCTCTGGTTTTTAGAATTTTCAGCTTTTCTGCTCTGCTTTCTCCCCATCCTTGTGGTTCATCTACCTTTGGCCTTTGATTATGGTGATCTACAGATGCGGTTTTGATGTGGATGTCCTTTTTGTTGATGTTGATGCTATTCATTTCTGTCGCTAGTTGTCCTTCTAACAGTCATGTCCCTCGACTGTAGGTCTGTTGGAGTTTGCTGGTGGTCCACTCCAGACCCTGCTTGCCTGGGTATCACCAGCAGAGGCTGCAGAACAGCAAATATTGCAGAACAGGAAATATTGCTGCCTGATCTTTCCTCTGTAAGCTTAGTCTCAGAGGGGCACCCAGCTGTATGAGGTGTCAGTCAGCCCCTACTGGGAGGAGTCTCCAAGTTAGGCTACATGGGAGTCAGGGACCCACTTGAGGAGGCAGTCTGCCTACTCTCAGAGCTCAAACAACATTCTGGGAGAACCACTGCTCTCTTCAGAGCTGTCAGACAGGGACGTTTAAGTCTGCAGAAATTTTTACTGCCTTTTGTTCAGCTATGTCCTGCCCCCAGAGGTGAAGTCTACAGAGGCAGGCAGCCTTGTTAAGTTGTGATAGGCTCCATTCAGTTTGAGTTTCCTGGTGGCTTTGTTTACCTACTCAAGCTTCAGCAATGGCAGATGCCCCTCCCCCAGCCAGGCTTTCTGCCTCGCAGTTCCATCTCAGACAGGCAGTGAGCAAGGCTCCATGGGCGTGGGACCCACTGAGCCAGGCATGGGATATAATCTGCTGGTGTGCCATTTGCTAAGACCATTGGAAAAGCACAGTGTTTATGTGGTAGTGTCCCAATTTTCCCGGTACAGTCTGTCAGGGCTTCCCTTGGCTAGGAAAGGAAATCCCCCGACCTCTTGTTCTTCCTGGGTGAGACAATGCCCTGCCCTGCTTCGGCTCACCCTCCATGGGCTGCACCCACTTTCCGACCAGTCCCCATGTAATGAACCAGTTACCTCAGTTGGAAATGCAGAAATCACCCGTCTTCTGTGTCCATCACACTGGGAACTGCAGACTGGACCTGTTCCTATTCAGCCATCCTGAAACAGACCATTTTGTTTCAGTTTTCAAAGGGGATGCTTTCAGGTTTTTGCCCATTCAGTATGATGTTAATTGTGAGTCTGATATAGATGGCTCTTATTTTGATGTATATTCCTTTGATACTATTTTGTTGAAGATTCTAACATAAAGAGGTGTTGAATTTTTTCAAAAGCTTGTATAACCTCTATTGAGATAATCATGTGTTTTTTGTTTTCAGTTCTGTTTTCCTGATGAATCACATTTATTGATTTGCATATGTTGAACCGACCTTGTATTTCAGGGATAAAGCTTACTTGATTGTGGTGTATTAGCTTTTTGATATGCTGCTGGATTCTGTTTGCTGTATTTTGTTTAGGATTTTTGCATCTATGTTCATTGGGAATATCACTTTTCTTGTTGTGTCTCTGTCAGGTTTTGGTGTTGAGATGATGCTGCCTTATGGAATGCATTAAAGAAAAGTTCTTCCTCCTTAATTTTTTGGAGTACTTTCAGTAGGAATGGTACTAACTCTTTATACATATGATAGAATTCAGCAATGATTTCATCTAGTTCTGTTTTTTTCTGGTTGGTAAGCTTTGTGTTACTGATTGAATTTTAGAACTCATATTTTGGTCAGTTCAGGTATTCAATTTCTTCCCGGTTTAATCTTGGAAGGTTGTATGTTTCCAGGAACTAATCACTTTTTTCTTGGTTTTCTAGCTTGTGTGCATAAATGTGTCCATAGTAGTCTCTGATTTCTTCTTATTATTATTATTTGGAGATCAGTGGTAATGTGTCCCCATTGCAATTTCTTATGGTGTTTATTGAGATATTCAGTCTCTTTTCTTTATGAGTCTATCTAGCACTCTCCTTTTCTTGTTATTCCTTTAAAAACTCAAATTCTGAATTCATTGATCTTTGTATGTTTTTTCTTGTTGTTGTTTATTTGTTTTTCATCTCAATTTCCATCAGTTAAGCTCTGTTTTCATTACTTCTTGCTTTCTGCTAGCTTTGGAGTTGGTTTGTTCTTGGTTCTCTAGCTCTTCCAGCTGTGGTGACAGATTTTTTTTTAGTGTAATGAAATTCCATTGTCTATTTTTGTTTGTTGTGTTGCATGTGCTTTTGATGTCTTAGCCATTACATCTTTGCTTAGACCAATGTCCTGATATTTCTTCCATTTTTCGGCTAGTAAGTTTATGGTTGTAGGTTTTATGCTTAAGTATTTAATCTACTCTCAAGTGATTTTTTGTATATAGTAAATGATAGGGACCCAATTTCATTTCTCTGCATATGAATATTGAATTGTCTCAGAAACATTTATTGAAGATACTTTACTTTCCCCAATGTATGTTCTTGGTGCCTTTATTAAAAATCAGGTGGCTATAAATATTTGAATTTAGTTTTCTGTTCTCTATTCTGTTCCATTAGTCTATGTATCTGGTTTCACACCAGTACCATGTTGTTGATTACTATAATCTTATAAAATATTTTGATGTCAATGAGTGTGATGCCTCCAGGTTTGTTCATCTTACTTGAGATTATTTTGACTATTTGGGCTGCTTTTTTCTCTTACAAATTTTATAATATTTTTTCCTATTCTGGTAAAATAAATGACATTGGCATTTTGATAGGGATTACATTAAATTTGTAAATTGCTTTGGGCAGGGTGATCATCTTAATACTATTAATTCTTCCAACCCATGAGCATAGGATATCTTTCCATTTGTTATTGTATTCTTCAATTTATTTTATAGGTTTTTTTTGTTTTGTTTTGTTTTGTTTTTATCTTGTAGAGGTATTGCACCTCCTTCGTTGGATTTATTGCTAGGTTTTTTTTTTTTTTTTTTTTAGCAATTTCGCTCTGTCGCCCGGGCTGGAGTGCAGTGGCTGGATCTCAGCTCACTGCAAGCTCGGCCTCCCAAAATCCTGGGTTTGAAGGAAGAGTATTTTGGAAGAAAATGACTTTTTTTTTTTTTTTTTTTTTTTTTGTAGCTTTTAAAATTGGATTTCCTTCTTTATTTACTTCTCAGCTAGTTTACTATTGGTGTATTGAAACATCATTGATGTTTGTATGTTGATTTCGTTTTCCACAACATTACTGAGTTTATCAGATCTAAGAGTTTTTTGATAGATTATTTAGAGGTGTGTGTGTGTGTGTGTATATATATATAAAAATATTATCTGCAAAGAGGGGAAATTTGACTTTCTCTATTCCAATTTTAATATATTTTATTTTATTATTTTACTTATTGCTTTGGTTAGGACTTCCAGTACTAACCAAATAGGAGTAAATAGGAGGGGTAAAAATGGACAACTTTGTCTTCTTCCAGTTCTTACAGAAAAAACTTTCAGCTTTCCCACATTCAGTGTTATGTTAGCTTCGGATTTGTCATATATTGCCTTTATTACGGTGAGATATTTTCCTTTCATGCCAAGTTTCTTGAGAGTGTTTATGGTGATGGAATGTTAAATTTTATCAATTCTTTTTCTGTATCTATTGAGAAAATCATTTGTTTTTTGTCTTTTTTTGTTGATGTGTTTTATTGCATTTATTATTTTGTGTATGTTGAACAACTCTTGAATCTCTGGGATAAATCTCACTTGGTCACAATGTATTATCTTTTTGATGAGCTGTTGGATTTTGTTTTCCAGGATTGAGAATTATTATTTCTATGTTCATCAGAGATATTGGTCTGTAGTATTGCTGTTGTTGTTGCATCCTTATATAGTTTTGGTGTCAGGGTAATGCTGGCTTCATACAATGATTTAGGGAGAATTTAATTCTCTTCACATTTTTATAATAGCTTGAGAAAAATTGATGTTAGTTTTTCTTTGTAATATTTTTAGGACTCTGCTTTGAAGTCACCTGGTCCTGAACTTTTTTTTGTTGGGAGAATTTTTATTACTGATTTGTTTTAATTATTCATTATTAACTTGTTTAAGTTTTCAGTTTCTTCCTGATTCAATATTGTTAGATTGTATGTTTCCAGGAATTTATCTATTTTCTCTATGATTTCCAGTGTTTTCGTGTATATTGTTCACATAGTCTTTGATAATCTTTGTATTTCTGTGATGCCTGATGAAATATCTTTCTTTTCATTCCTGATTTTATTTACTTGAGTCTTCTCTCTTTTCTTCTTGGCTAGTCTAGCTAATTTATTAATTTGGTTATCTTTATCAACAAGTGACTTTTTATTTGTTGATTCTTTTTATTTATTATTATTATTATTTTTAGGTCTACTCTTATCTTTATTATTCCTTTCCTTCTAATAATTTTGGGTTTAGTTTGTTCTTACTTTTTTTGATTTCTTGAGACGCATCATTGGATTGTTTACTTGAAATTTTTCAACTTTATGATGTGGGCATTTATTGTTACACACTTCCTTCTTAGCACCGTTTTGTTGAATCTCATCAAGTATGATATGTTGTGTTTTTATTGTTTATAACATACTTTTTGATTTCCTCCTCATTTTTTTCCTTGATACAATGGACATTCAAAAGCATCTTGTTCAATGTCCATGTATATTATAGTTTTCAAAATTCCTCTTTTTATTGATTACTAGTTTTATTCTATCATAGTCTAATAAGATATTTGATATTTTCATATTTAAAAATTTGTTGAGGCTTTCTTAATGGCTTAACATATGGTCTATCCTGTAGAATGTTCCATGAGCTAATGAAAATAATGTGTATTCTGTAGTTTTTGGATAAAATGTTCTTTGATTATCTGTTAGGTCTATTTGTTCCAAAGTGTAATTTAAAGCCAAAATTGCTCTGTTAATTATCTTTCTAGATGAACTTTATAATGCTGAGAATGGTGTGTCAAAGTCCTCAAATATTTTTGTATTGGAGTTTATCTCTCTCATTAGATCTAATAATATTTGCCTTATATATCCAAGTGCTCTAGTGTTGTTTGTATGTGTGCTTAGAATTGTTATGTTCTCTTGCTAAACTGACCTCATTATCATTATATAATAAACTTCTTTGTCCCTGTTTTATTTTTTAAGTCAAATATGTTTTACCTGGTAGGCATATAGATACTCTTGGTCTTTTATGGTTTCCATTTACATGGAGTATCTTTTTTTAATCTCTTTTCTTTCAGTCTACATACACCATTATCTATTTTTTAATGTTCTTTGTTCTTTTTGTTTGTTTTAATTGTTTTTGTTTGTTTCTTTCTTTCTCATTGTGGTTTGATGATTTTTTGTAGTGGTACTTCAGACCTGTCTCTTCCTCGTTTGAATGCTTGTTATACCAGTGAAACTTTTTGCTTTATTTTTTTTAATTGTTTTTTTTTCATGATCGTAGATATTTTCTTTCTGCTTCCAGGTGCAGCACTCCCTTATGAATGTCTTGTCCAGCCGGTTATGTGGTGATGAATTGGCTTAACTTTTACTCACTTGAAAAATACTTTATTTCTTGGTCATTTATGTGCCATTTTGGTGGGTATAGTATCCTTGACAGAAAGTTTTCTTTTTCTTTCATCACGTTGGAAATATTATCTCATTTTCTCCTGGCCTGTAATGATTCTGCTGAGAAACCTGCTGTTAGTCTAATGGGGGTTCTCTTAAAAATTAGTAGTCACTTTTCTCTTCAAGTTTGTGAAACTCTCTCTTTATTATTTACTTTGGACAGTTTGGCTATAACGTGCAGTGAAGAAGACTTAAATTGTATATATTGGAGTTCTTTGAGCTTTCTGTTTCTAAATGTCTTCTAGAGTGAAGTTTTCAGCTATTATTTCATTAAATAAGCTTTCTATTACTTTAATTTTCTTTTTGCCTTCTGTGACACTAACAATTTAAATATTTGATTGCTTTATAGTGTTTCATATGTCACATAGGCTTTATTCATTTTTATCCCCATTTCTTAATTTTTATCTGCCTGGGTTATTTGAGAAGACCTGACTTCATGTTCTGAATTTTTTTTTTTTTTGACTAGATTTAGTTTATTGTTGAAGTTTTTGAGGGTATTTTGTATTTCATTTAGTGACATTTTTAGTTCTAGAATTTTTGTTTGATTTTTTTTAGGATATCTATGTTTTTGGTAAATTTATTTTATATTCTGGCTTATTTTGCTGATTTCATGGCATGGCTTATCTGAATTATCTGGAACGATATTTCCTTGCTTGTGTTTCCTGTGTCCTTATGTTGATATCTGTGCATCTGGTGTACCAATTACTTATTCCAATTTTTTGAATTTCTTTTCATAGAAAAGACTTTTTACTGAAGATGGTTGGGTAGGGCACTTTGACTTTGATTCTGGGTGCCTGCAGTAGTGTAGTATCCATAAGATTTCTTTTGCTATAAACAGTGGCAATGGAGGCTATGATTGTCTCAGTGGCTTATGGTAAGGTTTCTAGTGGAGACTGTTGTGAATTTTTGCTGGGGACAAGGAGGTCATTTAGGCCAGTTATCAAACCCCAGAGATAGAAGCTGTGGGCCAAGCTTGTCTGTCCTTTGGCCCCAGGGCAGTGTATGCTGGCATCAGTGATTATGCAGACCAATTCTTGGACCTCCAGGCAGCATATATAGGTGTCAGCAGTGGCAGCAATGGGCTAGGTAGGTGGTGGGTACTCAAGATTTTGGGCATCAGGTATGGCAGAGGCAATGGCAGTAGCAGTGGCTGGACAATTTTCTGACTCTCCAGCTTTCCACGTGGTAGTTGGCAGTAGCTGTGATGACCTGGGAAGCCAGTCTGTGAGCCAAAAGATAAAGAGTGCAGGTAGATGGCATTTGTGCTCAGGTGCCAATGGTGCTGGATGGAGCATGGGGATTCCCAGACCCCTAGAGCTTGTGTTTGAGCACTAAGTGGGTGGAGCCAGCCTAGAAAGATCTGGCCTCAGGTCCCCCAGTAGTGCACAATAGTGCCTGTAGACCCTGGCAGTGGTAGGCATGGGTTGGATGCCTCTAGTGGAATGCTCAGGTGTGGATCACAGTAGCTTTGCTTTGGCACTGCTGCTAAAAAGGGTGAGGTGGTTTTAAGTGGCAGTGTCCATAAATATGTGACCAAGGAATATGAACTTTGATCCTAGGTTGTGGCTGTGAGCTGGATAGCCTATCCTCAAAGCACTTATAAATGCATAATGAGATTGCTGCCACCAGCTTGTGCTTCAGTCCTAGCAAGAGCAGCCAGCAGTGCTTGGGGATAGGCAGGGGATGTCAGTGGGGCTCCAGGGACGTGACAATTCAAGGGGGTGTTAGCCACAGGAAAGGATGCAGTCTGATGGACCTAGAGTCTCAAAATAGTGCCCTGCTGTAGCTGCTTAAGATTTGGACATTGCTTGGGACCTAGATTGAGTTCTCTCTCCAGAGAAATACCATGGCACAGTTTCTAGGCAGCGCCTATGTTAATTTCAGGGGCCACGTCGGTCAATAGTTGCCTTGTGGCTAGAATTGCAGGAATCCACAGTGGGAATGTGGAGTACTGAGGGTCAGTTATTTATTTATTTATTTATTTATTTAGATCAAGTCTCACTCTGTTGACAGCCTGGAGTGCAGTGGCACGATTTCGGCTCACTGCAACCTCCGCCTCCCGGGTTCAAGTAATTCTCCTACCTCAGCCTCCAGAGTAGCTGGGATTACAGGCGTGCACCACCACGCCCAGTTAATTTTTGTATTTTTAGTAGAGACGGGGTTTCACCATGTTGGCCA
>NW_012103787.1:407198-440869 GCF_000951045.1 Mandrillus leucophaeus
TTATTATTATTTTACCATTCCTCTGCGTTGGAGAGCAGGCTCCCAGTCAGTCCCTCCTGGCTAAACAGTCGCATTTACGTCTCGCTTCTTTGTCTTAGGTGTTTTCTGTCACTTCTCTGTTGAATTCCAGTGTTTTCTCTGCCCTACTCTCCACTAAAAAAAAAATTGTTTTGCGTTATTAGAAGAAAAGAAATTCTGTCAAGCTATTATCCAGCATTTATTCACAGAGATAATTTGCTTCTTAAATGTAATAATCTTTCAGTAAATATTTAATAAAAATTTTTTGAAAAATTCTGAAATAAGTGACAATCTGATTATAATATTCAAAATAGATTATTCATGTTTATAGATACATACAAAATAGAAGTTGTTGCAACTGCTTCAGAAATGTTGGCCATATTTACAACATTAACTTGCAAGAAAATAAGAGAACCATTAAATCAAATTTATGAGAATGGCCATTGGGAACATGTCAAAACAAGAGGTAGGAGTTTTACATTCAGTGAAATATGCTGAAAAGTATTCATTATTTTGCCAACAGAAAGCATGAAAAAAGGAGATAAGATGAAATAGCACAATTATCAACTTGATAAGGGGAATAAATTTTAAACAAAATAGTTTTATTTAGCTCATCAGGAAAATCATAGCTTGCTTTTTACATTCATG
Source organism: Mandrillus leucophaeus (assembly GCF_000951045.1). Classification (NCBI taxonomy): domain Eukaryota; kingdom Metazoa; phylum Chordata; class Mammalia; order Primates; family Cercopithecidae; genus Mandrillus; species Mandrillus leucophaeus. The sequence continues at coordinate 407,865 of NW_012103787.1, forward strand.
AGAAAAAGGAAAAATATTTTTCAAGGTAAATGATAAGAGTTGAGAATAAGCTATTGTGAGGAGATTTTAGTTTATAAGAATAGTAGTATTATGTGAGGATAGCTAGATAATATGAGGATAGTTAAAAGTACAGTAGTTACACAAATATATACTGCTAAAAATTTAAAAATAGTTCTGCTTTAAGTACCATCTTTATGGTATTAAAATGTATTTAATGTAGATTAACATATTTTATAAATAAAGGTTTAATATAATTGTATATATGTAAATGAATATGTATATATGAAACACACACATATGCACACACATAAACCTCCAGAAGACACCTTAAAATCTAGAAAATTCTTGCCACATGATTTGAGATCTGAAACACTGTGGATTATAGTATACGCTTCTCATGCTAAACTGTACCAAAACTACAGCTACATTCAGAGGAGGACAAAAAATTAAATACTTAAGACCAGAACTTCAATTTTGAATTTTTGGTAAATGTCTATGTTATGATATCAGCGATATATATAATTTTCTTAATGTTAGCTATTAATGTTTGTCATCTATGTATTATAAATATGTTTGAAGATAGTATATTTTTGTTCAGAATGTTAAATAAAATAATTCCAAAATTAGCATAAATACCTATATCGAAAACAAATTATACCATGGGACTTTAGCTCTCACACAGTATTGCAATTGTATTTAAAGTATGAAATTACACAGGTAATTTTCTAAATAGACTCATATTAGGGAAAAATATTTCTTAAGTCACAATTTTACTCTTCTTTACTGTTCTTCAAACTCAAATTTTTATATACCTATGGAGATTGTTTAAACCTAGCGGACACTGGGAGTTAAGCAGCAAGTTTTTCTCTTGAATTATCAGTTTCAAGCTTTCCCTAAAAGGTAGAGAATATGTGAAGCAATTTAATGTATTCCCATTTCTGAGAAGCCGTATAACTAAGCTAGAGGCAATCCTCATTGCTGCCTATAGCAATCTTCGCTTCCAGCTTACTAGCTAAACCCTGATGGCAGGAAGATTGTGGTGTGATGAGAGAGAATTGTGTTCCCTTAAGGCACTGTCAGGGAACCTTGCTAACAAAGGCAAAATTCTTATCTCCTAGGACAAGCCTTTAGAGCACCGTCTTCAATATATGGCTTGAAAGATTCTAAATTTCTCTTAGAATTTATGTATGTATAATAACATTTTTTGAAAGTCCAGTTTGTGTGAGTTGGATTTCTATTCTCTGAATTACTAACAGCATGAAATTAAGAAGGTAATTTAGTATACTAGTTTCTTCATATGTAAAATGTGTGAAATAATAATGCCTGCATTGTGAAACGATAATAAAAATTGCTTAGGCTGTTGCCTGCATACACTAAAAATAACCATTCAATTATTGGTTATTGCTATGAACACATATACTATATGGGTTTATCTGTGTGTATTATATGTATAGTAATATACATATACGTATGCATATACAGTATATGACATATATTCAAGATAGTACTGGATAATAAATGAGATCAGCAATCAGTTTATGAAATTTTAAGTTATATAAAACAACCTATTGGGACAAATCTATGTTTATAGAAGGGATCAGAGTTCCATAAAAATGTAAAGGAAAATAATTAACAGAATAGTTTGAGTGATTGGGCTTAAAAATATCCATCAGCTTGCTGAACAATTTTGTGAGTCCAGCGTCCAAAGATACAGTTCCAGTTCTTTAAAGTGAGATGAGGCTGGACATAGCCCAAGAGTGAATGAGTATAAGACAGGTTGTTGGATCACAGACTGAAACAGAATAGGAAAAAAAAAAAAAAAAAAAATCTGTTGGGGACAAATGCAAAGCTCCAATATTAAAATGCACTTAATGCAGTTGGGGTTAAAACAGAATGTAACAAGCTTACATTTTGATCAGTAAAACAAGAAAAAATGATTTCCTTAAATTTTCTTTTAATGCTGGAAATGCCTGTTGGCTGTGCAGAGGGTATAAGCAAATGAGCTCGTAGAGTTTTGAGATTCTTCCTCAAGGGAGGAAAAATCATTCCTATTCTGGGCAAGGAGCTGAAGAGATAATTTGGCAAACTAAAATTGACTGTAAGAAGAAAATCTCCTCAAAATTAATTTGTTTTCATGAGGATTTTTTGGAAGTATAAATGCAATTGATTCACCCTTGTGTATGTATTTGCAATCCATTAAAAAGGTATCTGAAAAGTGACTCAAGTTTGGTCCACAAAATATCACTCAATAGCCTTTCTTATAAGTGTCAGGGATAGTGCCATTAAATTAATTTCACATATTCATACAAAATATACTTAAACTTTGTACGTAGTAAGTGGAACAGCTTTAGATTTTTTTTATTTTTATTTATTTTTTTATTTTTTGAGATGGAGTCTTGCTCTGTCACCCAGGTTGGAGTGCAGTGGCTTGATGTTGGCTTATTGCAGCCTCCACCTCCTGCATTCCAGCCATTCTCCTGCCTCAGCCTCCCAGACAGCTGGGATTACAGGCCCGCACCATCAGGACTGGCTGATTTTTGTATTTTTAGTAGAGATGGGGTTTCACCACGTTGGCCAGGATGGTCTCGAACTCCTGACCTCAGGTGATTTACCTGCCTCGGCCTCCCAAAGTATTAGGGATACTTGTGAGCCACCATGCCCAGCCTAAATGTATTTTAATTATTCTGGGGCAATATGGCCATGTTTTCTGCAAATTGCTCACTACATAGGATGTAGGATTTTGCAAACCAAGTTTTCTGCCTTCCTCATGCAACTGAATTATTACCAGGATGAGAGCTGTATTTTGAAACAAAAAATTTTCAAGTTTTACTAAAAAATATTTTTAAAATTATTAAATATTACACTATTTTGGACAAACTCGTAAACCGCACATCTAATTTAAAATATATCTTCAATTAAATTTCGTACTAAAGTCCTATGAGCTTTGAATCATACTAACAGCTATCTGCCTACTTTGATCCAAGGAATTCTAAGTAGTTCAAATGTTGGATTCCATTTTTCAGACTTCCTTATTGACTATGAGGGAGATTTACAAGTAAAAATAAACTTTTCTACTCCCTTTGCCTCATGGTTTTGTCTACCAGAGTGATTTACATTGTGCAGATGTTAACTGGACACAGAAAATAAAAATTTGTCACCGATCTCTAAAGTCAAAATGAATGTTTATTGAAGTAGCATCTCACATACAATATGTTTATGTATGGAACATGCATAAAAATAGACAATTCAGAATTTTAAGATTTTTATTTCCAACTATTTCATAGATAATGTTATAATACCTATAAATATACATTTTTAGGACATTTAAGCCAGAAACATAATTATAATATACCTTTTAATCAACAATAGCTCAGGTAAATATGTTAAACACTAAAGAAATTAAGAGAATGCCAGAAATAAAAAATATGGTGGGAAACATAATAGTTTTGAACTGAATAGATTTCAGTTCAGTTTTATAATTGTCCTTTTAAGCAGCGTAATATTTAATAAAATGTTAAATTTTAGTTTCCTTTCTTACTCAATGGGAAGAATGATTCACCTACAGTTAATTTTTATAATTGTTATAATTCATTTCAGTTTCCCAGACCACATGTAAACAGCAGCCAATGATAAGCTTAGATGACATTTTTAATCCCGTGACTGCAAATAGCTGTGCCAAGTCTTGACTTTTGCTGAGTCTAAGAGTGGCAGGTGAGGATTGTTTCTTATTTTAAGCCATAGCATTATTCCAGGGCTTCAAGATTTTAAACAGTTGGATGAAGTACAAAAACAAGAAACTTTTAATAACCAGACAAGTTTACTCAGAAGCATTGGATTTCCTCATTGGATTAAAAAAAAAAAAAGAGGAACATTTCTCCTATTTCATTAGCATAGTAGTGATAGATCTTTGGTATAGTGCCTGTTGAATAGACAGAGATCTGGTCTGAAAAGACAATGTGTAAATGCCTGAGCAGGGTTATAATTACTTTGTAATTTTAATTCCAAAACTAAGCCACAAGTGAAACCTCTGCTATCATCAACCCAGAAGGGTCTTGTTCACTTATGCATAATTCATTATGCTTAAATGTCAGCTTCTGTGGATGCGATTTCCTGAACATACCAAGTTTAACCAAGTGGCCACGTTGAAGGCATTTACATTTCCAGTTGCCCACTGGGATTTCAATAAATCCGTTTGAAATATACCACATAAGTTGAACCTTTCTTAAGACAAGAAAAACAAAGGCAGGGATTGTGTATGGTGACAGCAATGTTACAGTGTGACATCTGCATGTGGGTTAATAGTTCCAAAATGGAGCTAAGCTGTGAGTAATAAAGCAACCAATATAAGAGCATATTTAAATTATTTAAAATGAAAATATACTAAGTAATACAGTTTAATAATTTTTCAAAATGGGATTTAGAATTTATAAATTGAAGGGTGAAAATAGTAAAGTTGCTATTCATAACAAATATTATTTAATAATAATGGTTATTAATGCTTAATATTAATACAAATAACAAAATTCTTTGACATGTGGTAATTAGTTTTGATAAGGAGGTTATGGGTTACAGAAAAATAACCCAGAGATGGAATTAACTGTTAATAAAAAATAGACAAGCATGTATGAAATTACCAGATAAATATTATATTTAATTTCTATAATACCAAAAGGGAGAATTGCATTTATCTATGGCTATGTAGTGGATTAAAACAATGACTTAGTATTTTTTCTGATTATATAGGTTGCCTTGATGATTCTGCTGATCTTGCCTGGCTTTACTAACGCACCTGAGGTTGTCTAGAAGACGAAATGGAATGGCGGGATTCAGCAGAATGGATGGATTTGGTGGAATGGGTGGGTCTTTCTCCACATGGTCTTTCATCCCAATCATCTTCATTCTCTGGTGGCATCAGGTTCCAAATATGTAAGAGCTGAAGCCCCAGTGCCTCCTGAAAATGAGTCTCGGAAACCTCTTAATATTATTACTGTTGCTTTATATTAGAGCAAGTTGCAAGATCAAGAAAGAGTTGGGAGAAGTAAGATGCACCTTTTAATAGGTATAGCATCAAAGATTCAATGGCTATATTTAATCTAATGGAAGATTTTAATAATCAAATTATTTTCCAAATAATAAATCCAAAGGCCCAATGAGTTATTTATTTTCTTGCATCATTTTTTTATTGGCCTGTCCGATCACATTCATATGTGTATGTCTGAAGAAAGACAACTAAGCAAAAGTTTTATATGACTGACAGCTAATATCTGCAACTGAACTGTGAACAGCAATGAATGAGATGTTGTCAACTGTAAATGGACTGCATGTAATGAAGAGGAAAATGACAAACATTATGTTACTTAAAAGCATGGGTAGCTTCTAAGGAAAAATTGACTGGGCTCCATCACTCCAGCAAAGCCATATGTCACTTTTCCTTGTATTATGTTATTTCAATTGAATAGAAAGCTATACAATATACTACAGAAAAATTTTATATACATATATATATGTTGTTATACAGCAATAAGACTTTTAGATATGCACACTAGAGAAACTCTTGCATATGTACACAGTGAGAAACATGAGATTGTTTATTTAAGTATTGCCTGTAGGAGATAAATATTTGAAAATCAATCAACAGAAGAGGAGTAAAAGGTCAGTTAAACGATAGCTACAATGTATCGAAAATAACACCTCCATGATGTCTGATATGATTCTACTGCATACCATAGATATTGTTTGTTACAGGTCATTGAATTGCCACCAACAAGACAACACTCAAACATGTTTTCCTGCTGTCGCTGCATGGTCAGGATCTGTCTACTCTGAGAAGGCTGAAGCGAGTTGTTCAAAAAAGCCACAGATTGAACTCGCAGCAAAGTGTATTGAATGCTTCTCCTTGAGACACTTGTATAAATAATTCTGATATGAGCTGGGTGTGACAGTTGTAATCCCAGAACTTTGGGAGGTCAAGGCGGGTGGATCACCTGAGGTCTGGAGTTCAAGACTGGCCTGACCAATATGGTGAAATACGGTCTCTATTAAAAATACAAAAATTAGCTGTGCATGGTGGTGCATGCCTGTAATCCCAGCTACTCAGGAGACTGAAGCGGGAGAATCGCTTGAACCTGGGAGGTGAAGGTTGCAGTGAATCAAGATCACAAGATTATACCACTGCACTCCAGCCTGGGCAACAGAGCGAGACACAGTCTCAAAAATAAATAAATAAATAAATTAGTAAGTAAGTAAATAAATAAATAAATAAATAAATAAATAAATAAATAAGAAAAGAATTCTGATATGTAAAGCCATGAAATAATAAATAACCAGGCACATAGTACACTTAGTAAAAATTACATCTGTACTAAATACATTCTGCAAACAGAAAATGTGAGCCCACAGTTTCCCATTTATAATAAAAGTTTGTACTGAATGAATTTTTCCATGTGTCTGCCACTGTACTTGAAGAGTAATTTATGGATCATATTTGAAATTATTTATGAATAAGAAATACATTTAAACTACAGAGATGGGATAAGAACAGCAGTTTGGGGAAGGAGAAAACTGTTACCAGGATGGGACAGTCTGTTCTCAAAGAAAATCACTGAAAATTTTATACTACCTAAGTAATACGTTTCTAAATATTCAGTAGATATTAGTGCTTTTACTTTGCTTTCTTTTCAAAAATGTTGAGTATTTTACTGATTCTTTTACAATATACTGTAGTCATTCTTGGTCTACAATTAGTGAAATACTAAAACTAGCCCTGCATTTTTGTTGGATTAACCTAAATTGAAATTCCAGATTCATAATTTGGTATGTACCCATTGATAAAATGGGTGAAATAACACAATATGTGAGATAATTTCCAAAATCAAACTAAAGTCTATGACAATCTATTATGCTTTGTTGGGATATAGGATATAATTAAAATCTCCCAATATTTTATCCTTAGGTGATTCATATTATGAATAGAGGAAGGGTCTATTTCTTTTCTGTTATGGCCAATTTCCTATAAATTAAATTAACAAGTTAGCCTAGGTGATCTGCATTCTTCCTTTGCTAAGTAACTCCAAGTTGTGTATGTATGTATGCCCATGTTATAAATATTATTGTATGCCATTTTATAAATGACCCAGAGTCTGTTTCCTAATGAAGAACATGATATTTACTTCCAGGTTTTTAGATATTATGAACAAAGCTGCTATATATATTCACATATATTTTTGTATGAACTGAAATTTTCAATTCACTTTGGTAAAAAGTTAAGACTTTGATTGTTGAGTTACATGGTAAATTTATGTTTAGCTTTATAAGAAAATGTCAAGGTATTTTCCACATTTTTTTTATAAACAGGAATGCTTAATTTTAGAATGGTCCAGTTTATAAAAACTGTGGTATGGCCATGTTAGTCTTAAAGAATATTCGACTCTTCTATATTACCTTGGAGAAAGTTGATAGTTTTATCTTCCGTATTTAGGTTGCTATAATCTAGTAGGACTTGAATTTTGTATAGTGAATGAGGTAGCGGACAAGATTCAGGTATTTTCATTATGGATTAATAATTTAAATAATTATTTATTAAAATTATTAGTTTCTACTACTACATTTTCAGGACGCTGTTGATTTAAATTAGGTGAAGGTAAATAGGCAGGTCTATTTTAAAACTCCCTAGTTTGTTCCTTTTGCTTAATTTTAAATTCTTGATTCAGTCTACACTTGTAATTGTTGGAATTTTTCATGAGTCAATTTCGAATTGTTTAAGTCTTCTAATGTTATACTACCTTATGAATGTCTTGGATTTCCTTTACCCTTGTGTTTGTGTGGGTATGTGTACATGCATGTATAATAATGCTTAAACACAGCTCAATATTTACTCTTATATTTATTTAATTTCTATTTCTATTTACATCCTCAATTCCTATCCTTGTTGTTGTATATCTGCTCTCTTAGAGAATGTGTTGAATCTAATGACTTATCCCTAACAAATAGAACATGAAAAATGTTTGGAAATATCAGACCATTTCTGAGATTAGTTTATGGTTTATGCTCCTATTAACTTTGGTCTTGCCAGCAATGTTTTTCTGGCTGTTCTTTCTTGCTGGCTTTGATGAAGTAAGTCACTATTTTACATGCTATTTTATGTCCCAACCCACCTGGCTGGCAAGGTACTGAAGGAAGCCTCAGAACTGGACCCTGTCAACAACCTTGTGAATGATTCTAAAAACAGATCTTTCACCAGTTGTTCCTTGAGATGAGTACAGTCACGTATGAAAACTTGATCACGGTCTGTGAGAGAACTTGGGCAAGACAGATATAACAGTCAAGTTGAGCCTGGATTCCTAGCCCATAAAAATCATGAGACAATAATTGTGCTTTGAGACACTGAACTTTGGGTTGATTCATTATATAGTTATAGGCAATGAATATAGCACCAGATCATCTTTAAATTAGCTGTCTATTCATTTTATGAAGCAAGTCAGCCTCAGTACCCATAGCCAACGGGTCTCTCCCAGCAGCCATTGGCTTGTGGGTATGCCATCTTGTGCTATAGTTGAAGGACTCTGCCCCCTTCTCAAAAGGGACAGAAATAGCAGTGGGATTGGTCAGGTGTCACACAATTTCATGCTTAAGCAGAACAAAGTATGTGTTGAGTCTCACACAGGGAAAGATATTCCCACACAATATGATCAGTTTAGCACAAGCTATGAGGACTGTATCTTATGGAAAGCACCAGTCTCTGGCCCAAGATATTCTTATGTGACCAAGTGAAAATCAAAAGATTGTGGCCTTTCTCAGCAGATTTCTGAACTAAATTATCCTATTGAAACTGGGAATCTAACAAAATTCATGTCAAATAAGTTGAATAAATTTTAGTTATATTTCATACATACATGGACAAAAGGAGAATCAAACACAATTTGTTGCTCCTTCATCATAAAATGTATTTATCCATAAGTGAAAATGTGTTAATTAGTTTATGAGCTAAAATAAGAAATTAAAACAATAGTATTCTCTCACTTTGCAATTGTTTGAAGGACAGTTATTGGCTTCAAAGTGTGACTTACTTAAATGACATTTTTGAGCTGAAAATTAATAAGAAATTTCAAGAACTGTGTGAAAATATATTAAACTGTTCTAACAAAGTAAAATTTCAAATTTAGAAACTTAAATTTACAAATTATTGACTAAGAATTCCATGCATAATTTTAATGGAGGATCTGCTATCAGGTTAATCCTAAATTTAATGGAGGATCTGCTATCAGCTTAATCCACTCTGGAATCTAGGTAACAGAATCAGAAGTTTTTCATGAGGTTTCAACTTGTCCAATTGTGGCTCCTGCTTGTTAAACATATAATACCCAAAGGAAACATCTAATATTGAAGGAAATAGACTATCTTAATTCTTGATTCTGAGGTGTCTGCTATATCTAACCTAATTTACTGATATACATGCAGACTTGACAGTTGACAATTGTCAGCTATGACACAGAATTAGGAAAGTATGCTGCTGAGACATATACAAAGTTGAAGCCACTATAGATGTTTTAATTGCCATCTCAAACTGATACGATTAGCCTACTTTTGCTGGAAAGTATTATATAATGCTAGATTCATTTTAAATTCTGTGCCAAATTCTGTTTTTTTAATAATGCTGTCGTTGATCTTATGCTATTCAGAGAATGGTAGGTTCTATGTAACAAAGAAATCAAAGCAAAATATTAAGATCTACTATGGATCTCTAAAGGATGCACAATGAACTATGTGGGATATAAAAATGAAAAAATGCATGATGAGTGAGCTGATCACAAGACCTTCAGAAATTGTGCTTTGCAGCTTCACCAAAATTGTCTTATCCTTATGACTTATGAAAGCAAAAAAATATAAGCAATTTCACTAAATTAAATTTTATTTATAAAATACATCTGTTAAAAAGAAAATGAACAAGAATTTAAATAATTTTGCAAATATAGTAGAAATTTTAAGAATTCTAAAGGATAAATCAGATCTATATTTTTAAATACTATAAAGGCAATATAGAAATGACTTTTTGGATTACAGTAACATACGGTTAATATGTGGTTAGTAATAAAAGTAAAAATATTATCCATTAAGCCTAATTTTAAGATATTTTAAGTAATATATTTTAATTAATAATTATTATGTACCTAATGTATACAAAATACTAGTTCTCAAGTATTTTGCTAACTTTTCCTACATTTCCACTTAACTATGAGATTTTGCATAAAAAATGCAGTTAGCAATGTTTTATATTTCATTCTTATAAATATTATAGTTTCTATTATTGAAATGTTGAGAGTTCCCTATTATTTATCTGATAAACTTAATCTAAATTACATCTTGATTTGAATATTCTCATTATAACAGGGTGGGCGCCATGATAACAATATAATACAGACCATGTAAAACAAAACTTCATAAAGCATAATTTGCATCATTGTTTAATAATCAATGATAGGCTATTGTATGGTATTTAAAAATCTCTTTATTGAGACAATAAAATAATAATATTTCAAAAGTAGAATTTTTGGTTAGGAATGAGTATCTACATTTCAGTATATCTAATATATGAAATCCTACCCCCCAGAAAGCACTGAATTCATCAAATGATCAGAAGAGAATTTACAAACTCTTCTATATAATTAGTTTTTTTTAAATTGATGCACCACTTATCCACAGAAATAATTCTGTCTCCTTAGTTATGTCATTCTCTGCAATTTTAAACATAGTAGAATTTGCTACTCTTTAATACGTCAATAAAATATTTTGCATACTTTCCTCAGAATACTCTATTTCACATACATAACATGTTACTCAATGAATCCCCAAACATATAAAAGTTAGAACTGATATGAATATTTCCTTTTGTATACCTCATGATAAATTATATATTACTTGAAGAAGAAATACATATGTTCAGAAATTATTGAATGATATGAATATATATTCCCTAGAAATTATCAGAGCAATCATACCAATATTATAGTGTTTATGAAAAGAAAATATAGTGCCATTTTAATTTGCTAGTTTTTTGTTAATTTAGTATTTATTTGTTATACTTCTGATTTTATTTTGCTGTGGTTTGCACATAACTGAATTGGTCAAAATGCTGATGTCAAAAATAATAATTATCCCATGCATAATATTTGTATCATTCATTAGATAATGCATTGTCTGCCCTTCATAATATTAGTGGTATATAAATATAATTTTTGGTCATTCATAATATTACTGTAATAATCTGTGAAACCAGATTACAACAAGAAAAATATAACTAAGAAAAACATACATCTGTTATAATTCCCAGTTTTATAATTTACATTTGATTTTTGGGGTTTTATTCTTTATTGAAATTCTGCAAATAATTTACTCATTGAAACCATATTTTCCTTTAAGTTCTTGGATAAATTTATAGTAGCTCCTTTACTATATTTGTCTTTTAATTCCAATATTTCAGTATTCTTTTGGGTTTTTTTTTAAATCAGCCTTTTTTTTTTTTTGACAATGCATTATATTATTTTGATTATCTGTATACAAAGTTGTTTTAATTTTAAACTTGGAAATTGTGAATGATACATTGCAAAGACTGAATTATATTGTGTTCTATAAAGCTGTTGGGTCCAACCCCTATTGACTCCAGTAGGGATAGCGTCCTATCTGAGAGGCCAAGAAAGAGACCCAGACACAGTGAACTACGTATGGTATACTGAGGACTAATGGATATATATGGAGTTTTACCCAAATGTGTTATACATTAAAAACAAAACAAAACAAAACAAAACAAAACAAAAAAACAGAATGCCACTTTTAAATAAAACTATGAAACTTGCCAGAGTGAACTGCAGTTAATTTCTGATGATCATTGTATGGCTCACATGTTCTACCACAAACATATCAATAATAACAAGAAACTTAACATAAAATTACATACAATTGAATTTAAAACAAACAAAATATTTTCACCTGAATGACGACAAAAGTTACACTTATAGCAATTATAACTAACCAAATTGATGGCAAGAGAAATATATACATCATTAAGCACACATATTTGAAATACTTAAAGAACACTAAAAATTTATGATCGAAGAACAAAAATTCAGGGGTTTTAGGAGTATATTTACTTTAGTATTGAGTTTGAATTACTTTAGAGTATTTTACAAATATAAAGATTAAATTAATACATATAAAAACATAAACACATGAACTTATGTAGAAACAAAACTTAAGACAGTTTAATAACTGATAACACACACAGGCAATAAATTTATAATAAACAATTATAAAATAATCATTTCTGATAACATATCAACGTGAAACTATACAGTCTTTGTTGACTATATTTAGAAGACAAAATAACTGTCATAGTTTTTTTCTTTTGTTTTGTTTTTACTTTAAGATCTTGGGTACATGTGCAGAATGTACAGGTTTGTCACATAAGGTATACGTGTGCCACGGTGGTTTGCTGCACCTATCAACCTATCACCTAGGTCTCAAACCCCACATGCATTAGATATTTAAATTTAATAGTATTTAAAATACCAAAGAAAATAAGTGAATATGGTAATGTTTTGACGGAACAGGGTTCTAAGTGTAAGAAAAAATAAATATAAATAAAGCATATCTAAATATCTGTTACATATAAATCAGAAATGTAAACTTGTAATTTCTTCTAAATTTATTTCCGAGTTAGTCTAGAGAAGTGCACAGAAGGAGAGGCAACCAAGTACTACTACGAGGTAATCTAGCACTAATTATTTTGTTTCTAAATACAATGCCTACTAGGAAAATGAGTTTTTGAGAAGAATGAATTGGACAAAAAACGGAAAGGAAGCTAGACATTTTATAATATAAAACAATGATTTTTTAATATACAGTGAATTCAAAGAAACAGAGAAGCCAGAATTAAGATGCTCTGACTACTCAAATTATGAAAATTTTAGCTGTGAAATTGTTACTATAATTGATTATAACAGAAGTGATTTGTTGTTGTTGTTGTTGTTGTTATTGTTGAGACAGAGTCTCGCTCTGTTGCCCAGGCTGGAGGGCAGTGGTGTGATCTTGGTTCACTGCAAGCTCCGCCTCCCGGGTTCATGCCATTCTCTTGCCTCAGTCTCCCCAGTAGCTGGGACTACAGGCACCCACCACCACACCTGGCTAATTTTTTGTATTTTCGGTAGAGACGGGGATTCACTGTGTTAGCCCGGATGGTCTGGATCTCCTGACCTCATAATCCACCCACCTTGGCCTCCCAAAGTGCTGGGATTACAGACATGAGCCACCGCACCCGGCCAACAAAAGTGTTATTTTTACAAATAACCTTAAACTTAATATCACTAAACAACTATTTTATTATACTTTTAGACTGTGTTGGTCAAGAATTTGAAGTAGGAGTAGAATGAATAATTTGCCTCTGATCCATTACGTCTTCTTGTTTCTGAGTGATTCAGTGGTCCAAAGTCCAGTCATCCTCAGTTATAAAACACGAAGTTGGAACTGAATGGAATTTTGGAAGCCAGAATTACCTTACATAACCTAACGTGGTAAATTACATAGTGATATTTTTTACTGAATTCACAAATAAAAAACACATAAAAAGGGGAAGAAACATTATTTCTACTGCTTGATACCAAAGGTTTAAAGTCACATTATAAGAAGAGCTGTGGAAAAGAAAATATTATTGTAACCACTTTTTTTAATAAGCTTCCACAACAAGAATAAATAAAATAATAAGAAGACATAAATTTTTTTCAAAGAAGGATTTCAGTAAATAAATACAAAAGGATGGCTAGAAGTTACTATTTTGCATCCTCTTATTAACAAGGTTCAGACAAGAGTCATTAAAGAATCCTCAAAAACCTCACAGTGAATGCATGTTGGGGAAAAATGTTCAGATGATGACAATTTTTCACTTCAAAGTTTTTAATAGCTGAATTGTGTCCAGAATTGGTGGGTTATTGGTCTCGCTGACTTCAAGAATGAAGCCGCAGACACTCGCGGTGAGTGTTACAGTTATTAAAGATCGTGTGTCCAGAGTTTGTTCCTTCAGATATTCAGATGTGTCCACAGTTTCTTTCTTTTTTTTATTTTATATTTATTTATTTATTTATTTATTTATTTTTGAGACAGTCTCGCTGTGTCACCCAGGCTGGAGTGCAGTGGCGCGATCTCCGCTCACTGCAGGCTCCGGCTCCCGGGTTCACGCCATTCTCCTGCCTCAGCCTCCCGAGTAGCTGGGACTACAGGCGCCCCCCACCGCACCTGGCTAATTTTTTTGTATTTTTTAGTGGAGACGGGTTTCACTGTGTTAGCCAGGATGGTCTAGATCTCCTGACCTCATGATCCCCCCGCCTTGGCCTCCCAAAGTGCTGGGATTAAAGGAGTGAGCCACCGCACCCAGCCCCACAGTTTCTTTCTTCTAGTGGGTTTGTGGTGTCTCTGACTTCAGGAGTGAAGCTGCAGACCTTGGTGGTGAGTGTTACAGCTCATAAAGGTGACATGGACCCAAAGAGTGAGCAGCTGCAAGATTTATTGTAAAGAGTGAAATAACAAAGCTTCCACAGTGAGGAAGGGGACCCAAGCAGATTGCCACTGCTGGCTCCGGCAGCCTGCTTTCATTCCCTTATCTGACCCCACCCACATCCTGCTGGTTGCTCCATTTTACAGAGAGCTGATTGGTCTGTTTTGATAAGGTGCTGATTGGTGCGTTTACCAACCTTGAGGTAGACACAGAGCACTGATTGGTGCATTTATAAACCTTGAGCTAGACACAGAGTGCTGATTGGTGTGTTTACAAAACTTGAGCAAGACACAGAGCACTGATTGGTGCATTTACAATCCTCCAGCTAGACATAAAAGTTCTCCAAGTCCCCAACCAACTATTTTGCCTAGTGGATCCTGCACCAGGGCCACAAGCAGAGGTGACCACCAGTCCTGCACCATGTGCCCATACTCGTCAGCCCTTGGGCAGTTGATGGGACCAGGTTCTGCAGAGCATGTTCTCACTCCAATCCACTGGGCTGACTATTCTTTTAGGAATAATTAACTTCATGTCTGGATTGTGTATAAACATCTGTGATTGTTTCATAGTGATTTGTAGGTCCTGTGTCAACTCAAACATGATCTTTCACTCAGCAGCATGCAAAACCAAAGACACTTCTATAAGTTACTTATTTTCATAATCCATTTTAGTAAAGGTTTTCCAAGAAGCTGATTATACCAATCTGCAAAATGAAACAACTCCTTCACACCAGACCCACTAGTTTAAATTGTTTCTTTGCTTTGCCCTCCTCCCATGTTTTCTATCTTCTTAAGGGCCAGAGGTTTTAGAGGTACTTACTGCAGTCCCAGCATAATGTGTCCCATTGGAGTTGACTTTGAAACTAGTGGCTGAAGCTCAGATCCACTGAAATCTGAGCTCGTTCTAGCATCAAAGTCTGACCCAACACTTTCTTTTAATTTTAGCTGAGCCATTGCAGAAAACAATAAAAATGAATTGCATATTTTACTTTTTTCTTATTACCTTGCATTTCCTTTTACAACCAATGAAACGACTTCCCAGGAGTTGAATTCATCTTTAAATTCCACTAGTAACCTTCGTATGTAGTATTTGATTGCAGCATAGCTGTTGCTTCATACCATGTGTAACCATATGGCCATCTAGGAATCAAAATTTCCTTATCTCCTGTCCTTTTAATCTTTCTGTTTCTTGGAACAAGGGCTATTCTAGTAAATTCTGATTCTACCACTAATTATGGGAAAACAATTTCTCTACATTCTAATACAGAACACTTCTGATGCCAAATGTGTAGGGATCTCACCCATGCTTACCTTCCCCCTAAAAAAACACATCAATTCAATTTTTACACTACCTGGAGTTTGCCTCAGATCCCACGTGTCATAAGTTGAGTCCCACAAGACTGCCCCCACTTCAGATGCCATTCACAAGTCTTGGCCTTTCATAAGTATGACCAATCAGCTGAAAATCTGGAGTTCCCACAACTCCCTCCTGAGTTAGATCATTTGGTACACGGTTTACAGAACCTATTGCTCAATGCAAGTGATCAATTTACGGGATATCATTCAAACTTTCTTTCCTGTTCTTCTATCATCCGTTATAATAAGAGTCTTATGTTATAATCATTCACTTACTACTGAAAAAAAAATAAAAGGTATTTCAGATAATTTTATTTTTCTATTTGAGATGAGGAAAAAAATCAAAAAATCATAGCTTGTACTTATTAGCTTAGGTAGAAGTGAGTACATGAACATTTTGAAACAAAATTAGAAGACACACAAATGCAAAGTATTAGTGGTGCTGTGTCTAGCTTTCATTGGGTTCAATCTAATAATAACAGGGAAAGTGTTGGCCATATTATCTCTATTTAGATCTTCCCACTATCCATAATATCATATCTATTCTCATATCAGTAGATCCTAGATTGCAAGTAAATTAATACAAACAAAAACAGTTTAAAAATTTGGAAATATATTTATTTTTGCTATATAGATTTGTCAAACATTTGAGGGTAAAATATATCATAATTTTATAGAACAAAATATATGTTATCATTCCACAGATTAATCTATAAAATGTGTAATTTTTAAGGTTAAAACACACAGTTTAGCAAATAAAACATTCTGTAAACTGTATCTTCTACTGATGTTTTCTTCTGTACCCTACATTTTTAAATTTTTAAAATACCACTTAATCTAAAATGTTCTTAACTTAATTCAATTTTTACTTCCTTTTGGAAATCTTGTTTACTTCCTATATTTTTATCCTTTCAATCCTTGTCTTTTAATAATATATATTGGGTTATGATTTTGTCCTCTAAATTGCCTTTGTGAGTCTTTATTAATACAATGGTTTTCTTTCTTTCTTTCTCTTTCTTCCCTTCCCTTCCCTTTCCTTTCCTTCCCTTCCCTTCCCTTCCCTTTCCTTTCCTTTCCTTCCTCTCTCTTTCTTTCCTGTTTTCCTTTTCTTTTCTTTTCTTTTTTTTTTTTCTTGTTTTGAGACAAGAGTATCACTCTGTCACTAGGCTGGAGTGCAGTGGTGCAGTCTCCGCTCCCGGGTTCAAGCGATTTTCCTGCCTCAGCCTCCCAAGTAGCTGGGCCTACATGCACACGCCACCACATCCAGCTAATTTTTGTATTTTTAGTAGAGACGGGATTTCACCACATTAGCCAGGCTGGTCTTGAACTCCTGACCTTGTGATTCGCCCTCCTTGGCCTCCCAATGTACTGGGATTACAGGCATGAGCCACCCTGCCCGGCCAGTACAATGCTTTTCTACTCTGGTGTCTGGGACAGAGGAATCCTTTAAACTGGAAAGGTTAAGCCTATAGCGAACTATGATCTCACTTCTGCACTCCAGCCTGGTGACAAAGTGATACTCTGTCTCTGAAAAAAAAACAAAGTTAATTGGGAGGCCAAGGTGGGCTGATCAAGTGGTCAGGAGATTGAGACCATCCTGGCTAACACAGTGAAACTTCATCTCTACTAAAAGTTACAAAAAAATCAGCCAAGGATGGTGGTGGGTGCCTGTAATCCCAGCTACTCAAGAGGAGAATTGCTTGAACTCAGGAGGCAGAGGTTGCAGTGAGCTATGATCGTGCCACTGCACTCCAGCCTGGGCAACATAGCACGACTCCATCTCAAAAAAAAAAAAAAAAAGTTAAAAAGTAAATAAAAAATAATGTTAAAGAATAAGGTATTTTTAATTAACATTTATATACTGCACTAAAGAGAATACTAAGGTAAGATGTACTCCCTTTTACAACTTAATAAAGAAAATTGTAGCTGTAGCAGTGTATATTTCATATTTAACATTATTATAATTGAAAAACATATACTCATTGGAAAATATGTTCAGTTATTTGAAAATACACTTTTACTTTTTATAATAATTTAATGAAGCAGCACACAATTTATCCTGCTTCACATAATTATGTGCATATATGTTGGATAGCATATTTGTTTTAAAATATTTGATGATTACTAGTTAAGAAGACATATTGAAACATGGTCTTGAGGGTGATAAGTCAAGTTTCTCTCATCAAATATATACTTTGTAAAACTTGAAGGATATAAAAACTACCAAACTTGTTATTGGGAAAAATATTTGTAATAAATTTTTATAGTGAGCTGGGTTTAATATGCTACAATTCAGAGAGGAAAAACTTTTTTATAATCCAAATTATTGACTCATGTAAAACAAAATTTTATGGAGAGGCAGTCACATGTTAAGGCTGTCTTGACTTTAAACTCAAATTTTATGATTTATTACATTGTAATGAGTGCTGATCTATTAATATGATCTTGCATCTACCTTATGAATATGGTTTCAGTCATATTTATTTCTGTTAGAGGAAAAGAGAGCAGTAGAGTAAACTCCTGATGTTAAGGATAATTGTATTACCTATTAGCTTGTGCTTTCCACCCCCAGTCCTCATTTTACTCCAGTTTATACAGGAAGAAAATAAAAATTTGAAGACATTCCCTCTATATTCTGTTTCCACTACTTTTCTCATCATTTAAACAGCTACTCGGAATAATTTTGAGCAAGACTTCCTAATTGTCTTCAAATGTGTATTTGGTTTTCCAAATCACTGGGCATTTGTGTTACATAAATAATTTTATACATCACAGCATAGTATCAAATATCAGATCTGTTCATAAATTAAAATACATATTAATCCAATATTCAACAATACAAATTCTGACCTTCCACACCCTTCAGGAGTCAGTAAATCTTTTTGGTTTAATTTAAAAATACATCAGCATTTGACAATATCTATACTCCACTTATACTACCATGGTCTAAGAAACTCATGTCTCTTACTTGGATTATAATAACAGCCCTAAATATTATTTTTTTATCTACTTTTGTCTCCTTACTACTGACTAATTCCTAGTGGCACAGATGATTCTCTTAAAACATAATTCTGATCATGAAACTCCTCTTTTCAAATGAATCCAGTGGCCTTCCACTAACTTTCACTTATGATAATGTAGAAAGTTTTTTCAATGTATTTTATGTCCATAAATCATTTTCTCTAGTTTTCTGTCTCTTTATCTCTGTTTGATAATTCTCCTCCTGCTCTTTCCACTCTACTAACACTGCGTCCTTGTTGTAACTGCAATATGGCAAGCAAGTTCTTGCTTCAGGGCTGTAAAAGGGTTTATAATTTCACATTGGAATGATATTTCCTTAGAACTCTGTGGCTTCTTCTTTTTTTTTTTTCTTTTATTTTCTTTTTCTTTCTTTCTTTTTTTTTTGGCATGGCTTGTTCTATTAGCTTCTTGATATTTTTCTTCATGTGCCAACTTTTTATAACCTTTGTGATATCTGTACTTCAAATTTTAACATTTTCAACACTTTATTATTCCTCATGTATATATTACCACTTGAAACAAACAATATTTCACTTATTTCTTGTCTAATTCCTGAACCCAAATGTATACAGTATAAGAGGTGAAATGTTTGCCTTTATATTTACTGTAATATCTTGTGAAATAATTCCTCATAAACAATAGGTAGTCAACCAATTTTTGAGTTTGTGAAGAATATTATGCTAAAAGAGTTAGCACTTGTGATATAATAGCCGTGATACCATATGCAGAGAGATCGGAGTAATCAGAAAGCACAAATGGAGGCTAGTCTATGAAAAACACAGTCATTAAACAGAAGGTAGGGATTTGATTCAGCTTGGGTGCAGTAAGTACTGTAATAGAAATAGGCCCAGAGTCATGTGGTTGTACAAATGGAGAATGAGGTTGGATCCAGGGTGATCCATAGTGAACCATTAATCTGATTTCTGAGAAGAGTTAGAGAAATCACTTTCAAGGTAAGAAAAGTTAAAAATAGTCCCTGAGCAGAGAGGAGCTTGGTGTGTTTGAATAATGTTAAGTAATGTCTGTGTGACAGAGAGTGGATTAAGCAAGGGATGAAAAACACAGTTGAGGCTAGCAAGTTCAGCACTTGTCAGATAATTCAGGGTTCTTCAGGCCACAGGAAGATTTTTATAATTTAATCTGAGTGCAAAGAAAAAACAGTATTTAAACACAGCGTAGGCATCATAAATTTGGAAGATTATTCTGGCTCTGTCTGAAAACTAGTTGCTATAGACTAGGAGTGGATTTAGTGAGAATAGTGAGGAGATCATTATTCAAGGAAGACATGATTATGACTTGCACTAGGTAAGTTAGTGGAATTGGTAAAATGGAGATTTCAGATGAATTGAGAATGCATATTACCTCATAAAATATCATACCCAATGAGTATACTTATTGATCATACTTTTATTTTTCTCTTCAGAGTACAAAATATGTATGCACTCCAACTCTAGCATTTACTAGATATAAAAAGTTGATGTATTTGTATTAAATTGTAAGCTTCAATTCTCTCCTCTATACAATGAGAATAATATCTATATACCTTTTAGAAGTATTAGTATAATAACTAAAGCTATGTTAATATGCATAACAAATGTGATATATATCCCAACTCTTATGTAATCATTGTTAAAACACCAGCTCCATTCATAAAATCTGGAAAAATAAGTCTAAGTTACTATCTCATTCACTCTCTGCACAACAAATAGTAAGACCAGTAGAAGTAGAAACCTAGACCATGTTAGAAATAGAAAATAATCTCCCACTATTAAATAGCCGTGAGCCTGAGAAATTACATCAGTGAAATGGTGGTAAAGTCTTGTGTTGAAAACCACATATGCCTGGGTTAGTACACCAGTAATGCATGAATCCACAAGGCAACAGTTCTAAACTTGACTTAAGGCAAAATAATAAAGCAGAGAAAGCCTATCTGCAGAAAAGAGGAAGGGCCTGGAGGATGTGGATGGATCCTATTTGAGGCAGGAAATGAAATAAGCCCAAGATATGATGAGAAGAGCCTTGGTTTTTGACTTTTTATATTAGTAGACATATATGTCAATTTATTTTATATTTTAGGCTATCTATGAGGTAGATTGCGGTATTTAATAAATGTTCTTAAATTTTATCTGATGTTTTGTTTCCTTGTATTCAAAGAGGCTTACATTAAAAGTGAAACAGTGTAAAAGTCCAATAAAATTGTCAACTTATTTCTGAAAGATATACAGTTTAAATGTAAGTATTATTAAACACATATATGCATGGAAACTCAATTATGAGTTTGCTGATATGGTTTGGCTGTGTCTCCACCGAAATCTTCACTGATTCTCCCCAAACTACATAACTGATAACTGTGGACCAGTACATGAAACTGAGCTTTCTTTGGGTTCTGGACAGTGGGCAAGAGCAGGCAGATGGTTGAGGGTTGTTAAACTTTGGAGCAAGTGACCGACACAAAGTGAGTTCCTAGTTTTTGTAGCTTTTGACTGTGGATGGCTGCCGTGGTGGTAGCAGCTGGTCAGGGGCAGCTAAAATTCTGATAGAAAGTCCAACACCTTCACTGGAGGAACAGGAGAATGAGGCTGCAGAAATGAGGACCTCCAGAGAGTGAAGAGCGAAAAAGCCAGAGAAAAAGCACTCCGAAACCTTTTTAAAGGGCGCAGCCTCTTGCTAATCCCTAAAACATACAAACACAATGCAAATGGAAAGTAAAATACAGTGGACTTAAAGAACTGAATTGTGATCTGGGTCACTGCACAGTATGACCACGGCTCTTTGCAGTTTGAGAACAATCAAGTTAATTGCCTGCTTAAACTAATAAATAATCTTCAGAACAATCTAATGAAATAACAAATGATATTTTAATTATCCAGGATATTATCCAAACCTTAGCATAGCAACACCCACGAAATGTGATCCAATATCCGTAGCAAAAAAAAAGATCAACAGATGTTTATCTCAAAATGACATGAATGTTTGAAATTATAGACAATAATTTGAAATTCACTATTGCAAATGTCCTCGAGTAAAGAGTAGTACATTTTAGGCTGGTCACAGTGGCTCACACCAGCACTTTGGGAGGCCGAGGTGGGCAGATTACGAGGTCAGGAGATCAAGACCATCCTGGCTTACACGGTGTAACCCTATCTCTAATAAAAATACAAAAAATTAGCCAGGCATGGTGGCGGGCACCTGTAGTCCCAGCTACTCAGGAGGCTGAGGCAGGAGAATGGTGTGAACCTGGGAGGCAGAGCTTGCACTAAGCCGAGATCGGGCCACTGCACTCGAGCCTGGGCAACAGAGTGAGACTCCATCTCAAAAAAAAAAAAAAAAAGGAGTAGTACATTTTAATAAAATAAATATATATCATCTTAGTGAGAATTTAATTAAAGAACAGTTTTAGAATTAAAAGTTAAAAATCAGAATGGCAGAAAAGAATGGTAACAGGTAAAAGACCCTGAGGAGAGATGAATGGTAATAATCTAATCTACAGAAGACAGAAAATACAATATTGGATAGCACTTCGATGACATGTTGGACAATTTTGAAAGATGTAACTGGCAGAAAAAATGGAGCTAAAGAGGTGAGGAGAGTATGTGACAAAAAAAAAATTCACAGAAGTAAAACTAGTTTTTAAATTCCATCAAATAAATAAGTTTACAGATTCAAGAAGCTATGATTCACCAAACAGCATATATATAAGACACCCAAGGTTAGGTACATTATAACCAAATTGCTGAAAGCCAAATAATGAAGTAAAAATTTTCAGATCAGCTTGAGTAAAGTAACACATCACATTCAGGGGTAAAATTAACTGAATGAGTGTAGACATTTTTTCAGAAACAAAGGTGGCCCAAATACTGTGGATTAATACCTTTAAAGTGCAGTTGGAAAAGAGCAACTATTAATATTACAAAAATTAGTATAGCTAAAAAGCAATCTATATGTTCACATATAATTCCAAATATATTAAAATAATCCAAAAGAAGGTAGAAAAAAAGAAACAGGAAAAAAAAAAAGAGTAAAGAGGATGGTGGGTGGGTTGGGGGGAAGGTCAATGGTCTCATATTCTAAATAAAAAGTGGATATTAGAAGATTGAATAAAAAGGCAAGTTTCAACCCTGTTCAATCTATGAAAGACACACTAAATATAAATAAATATTTAAAGTAGATGAATGGAAAAAATATATATTATAAACAATGATCTTTTGCATCCTAGGGAAACAAGACTTATGTCTACAAAAAAACTTATGCACAAATATACGTAGCAACTTTATTCAAAATGGTCAAAACTGGACATAACTGATATGCCCAAATATGTACAAATGGAGAAACATACTGTGATATATCTATAAAATGGAAATCTTTGAGGCAATAAAACCTAACAAACTACCGATCCATGCAACAAACTGGATGTATCTCAAAAGCTTTATTCTAAATGAAAGATGTCAAGACACAAAATAGTACCTTCTATGTCATTCTAGTTCTATAAAATTCAAACAAAACTATACTACCACATAGTAGATCAATGTTTGCCTGGAGTCAGGGATAGAAGAAAGAATGGATTGTGATGGGCACAAAGCATTTTTAGAAGAAAAATAATCATCTGTAACTTGATGATGGTGCTACGTTTAGTGAATGTGCAATACCGTTAAAACTCATCAAGTTGTACATTTTAAATTATATCTTTTTAGTTGTTTACATGCTATTCCTAATATATTTTAGAATAGATATGCACATATCTTGTAAATTATATATAATATATGTAATAAATTAGAACTATGGATTGAATGTGATAGTATACATTTCTTTCAAAGGTGACATATCAAAATCACTCAGAAGCTGTATGATCAAATAAAATTGATTAATGCATTTTGAGTACTATATGGATAACATATTTTTACAGTTTCCAAATCTATACATTCTTACATTACACCCTTTCCATATTATTTCTACCATGTCTATGTAGGCAAGTGGCCAGAGAATGCTTCAGAACAATAAATCAAATAATAAAATAATACAGATAGCCATACTATAGTTTAAAGCAGCTTTCAGAAGAGTCAAACAAATGTAATAAAGGGAGTCATCATTTATCCAATTACTTAAGTTTCAAGAAATATATTGCACAAAACTGAAGGACTCTGAACATGTTAATAAAATTTTTAAATTAGTTTAGCAGCTGAAAGAAGCCCAAACATCAGGATTTTATATCTAAAAAATCTTGGCAATTGGAATTTTTAAGCATAAGATTAAAGAAGGTGCTATTTTAGAGAATCTATTCAATCATAAAGTATTACAGTCTTATAGAGTCAGAAAATAAAAATTTATCAACAAATATCTTGAGTTGACAACTAGATTAAATAAATGAAGAAAATGTAAGAGGTTGGAGACGAGCCTTCAGGAAAGGAAACTTGTTAACTGAAGCTGAAATTAATGTCATTAAACTAATGTTGCAGAAGATTTGAGATTTAACCAAATAACAAATGAAACCTCACTGCTGCTGTTGTCTCAGAAAACGAAGATTAAATGGATAGAAAAAAAGTAGATGAACAAAGAACCTGGAATGTGTGTGGATGAAACATTTGGTTTCTATAATTTTATTTTTTTAACCAATAGAAAACCATTTTCTCTAAAATCTGTGGGCTCTTAGAATTTAGAAACAACTGAGAAAAGGCAAGAGTAATGAAATTTAATGGCCCTATTATGTCCTTGAGTCCAGCCCTCTATGAGAATATGGGATAGTTATCAGTATAGGAAGACTTTTACAAAGGTCTTAGAATTGCTAATGGTGAAAGATTTCTTTTGGTTTCTTCTGCGCTCGCTCCAAACCCTCTGACCTCTCAATGACTAACATTTTCCTAAGTGAACACACACACGCATACCCACCAGAAAGTCAGTTTCTTGAATTTGTTTATTGTGGGGGTAATTATTTTTGTCTGTTATTCCCATGATACATAGCACCACTATTAAAACGGTTTCAACTTTAATATAATCCATAATTATACACATATTCTATTATTTAAAATATGCCACATTGTCAACCTTCACACATTGAAAAGTCAAATATATCATAGATTTTTTATCCTGTCAAAAAGAGCTAAAGACCACTTTAAGAGAATCATAGGAATATAAAATGTACGAAAGGATAGACCATAATAATTAGTCTGGAATAAATATAATGTGTTGTGCAAATAACTTACTATTAAGTATCATGGAGATATATTAACTATTTTGGAGAATCTGAGGAGCAAACATTGACTAAATTGTTCTCCCATTAGTTTGGTCTATATCACTTGCAGTGTTGGATACCTAACACTTATCAATATAGCACAATGAATATATTTTGCTACATGGCTCTTACATAATACTACAGATACATGTTAAACAATTCCATCATATTGAACTGCATACATTCTCCTTCATAGTAAATCTGATAGAAGTCAAACTTTACTATATATAGAAAACAGTATTTATTAATAGAATGAATAAAGATTTACAGAGGAAACATGTAATGCCTGACACTCCTTTGGACACTGAGGATAAACATGGAACAAGGCAAAATCCCTCTCCATGCTCCAAGTGTAGAGACAGACAGTTAACAAATAAACACATTGGTATATAATATATGAATTTCTGATATTGTGTCCTTAGAAGAGTCTTTCCTAACCAAGTTCAGGAAAACACCAGCTCCATAATTGGCAGTTACTTTACTATGCTTTTTAATTTTACCATGCTTTTACATTTTACCATGCTTTTTAATTTGTATTTACTGCTAACTCATCATATATTGTACACCGTTTCATGGCTTTAGTTGTCTGCTCTGGCTCCTGGCAGCTCAGTTCTTTCTCCTAAATTGTTAAAACAACAAAACAAAAGTTAAAGTAACAGTCTAGGCCTTAATCACTTACTAGGATTAATCACTTACTAGGATTACTAAGCAAGAGACTAAAATTAGAGAAACTGCTGATTTCATCCCATGACTCTTCCCTCCTCTACTCCCCCTACCTTCCATCTTCCATTCCACACTGGTGAAAGGTTAGCCAGTTCAGCACAGAAATGGAGGTTGTTATATGGCCAGGGAGCCCCAAGCAAAATCTCCTGCACTTTTATGGAAACCAGGAGCAAGAAATGGAGAAAGAACACAGAGGGCAAGGCGTGGAAGCTAGAAATGGGAAAATGCTGAGAACTGTGCCAGAGTAAAGTGTCTAGAAGGTTGCCCCTCCTTCTCTCCAATAAGGTGATCTCAGCAAAGCTATCTGAGGATTCAGATAAAGAATCTACAAATGAAATGCACCACACTAGGAACGCAGACATGTGTAAGTACATGTCCAGCCAGAGGCACCTGTGTTATTGATTGCAACTCCCCTTAAGGACTATAATGTATGAGCTGTGCACCAAGTATAGTGAGGCGAGGGCAGTTTTTCCTATGAGACCTGACAGATAATTATTTGTCATTGTGTGAGGTTGAGTCTGAAAACCACACACAAGTTTTTAAAATCCACTAGTTGGTGGATTTAAAGCAAGCAAGCAGGAGCTCCATGAAGACATGCGGTGATTGTAAGGGGCTCACGAGGACAATCTGCATAGTCTATACTAGATATGAGGTTAAACAAAGTAGAATATATTTATCCTTTAGAGAGGTGGCCACCAACAGGCAGTTGTATAAGGCAGATATATGGATGGATCTCATTAAGAAACTGAGGCAGTGGAGAAGTGGAAACTCTGACAATGGTGACTGACCCCTCTTCTGGTAGGAGAAAGTTAGACTCACATTCAAAATGGATTCCA
The DNA here is from genome assembly GCF_000951045.1 of Mandrillus leucophaeus. Taxonomy (NCBI): domain Eukaryota; kingdom Metazoa; phylum Chordata; class Mammalia; order Primates; family Cercopithecidae; genus Mandrillus; species Mandrillus leucophaeus. Next base: position 434,565 of record NW_012103787.1, read on the forward strand.
AGGCAACATCAAATTATAAGAATTCCATACAATACTAATTCAACAAAATTATTGACTCTCAAAATAAAAATTTTGTTCATATTCGTGAAAAGAATTGAGTTTTACAAACTAAACTTTTGATAAAGCCAGATTTATTCTCATATGGTCTACAAATATCTAAAGAACATATAGACAATGATCGTATGATACAACTATTAACATTTGCTTGGGCCAAATTTTCAAATGTAATGCTGTGTTTAACATAAGACTTGACAATTGATTAAAACAGTTTGACAAATAACAGAGCATTTATTCTACTTAATTAATGTAGATTTTGCTCATCCTTAGTTTTCCAAGCCAATGTAATTTTACCACTAGTATCTGAAAACAGATCCTTTGACAGCTATATTTAAACTTTTTAAAGAAATGTTCCCTAAATCTAATATAAGTAACTTAATGCATATGCAATTACTTTTGCACTGACTTAATATTGTTTTGTAAATGCTTAGGTCTACTTAAATAGTATAAAATTAATTAAGATATCACTATTTTTTCTTTTTTTGTGTGAATAGGTGAGTTTACTCTCCAAATCTCTACATGGAGCCAGTCATTTGAAATTTATTACATTCAAATTTAATTAAAAATATTTTATCTAGTTACTTAATCTATATTCCCAGAATCTAAAATAGAATAGAATTTCAAGATTGTAAAACGTGTAAGAATGATTAAAGGATCACCTCTACATATCTTTTCAGTTTTAAATTTCTATGTTCTAAACGTTTATCATAATTTGGCCTCGGCACAAAAGTGATAATACATCTATTTGCTGTAATGACCTCAACAATACCTAGTATAATAAATTTTATCAGTGTTACCTATGTAATCTGTACACTAATTGATGCAATTTTATTACATTATGCTGTTATTTATACAGTAATATTTTATTATATAGGCAGTATTAATTTCCTTTTTTTTTTTTGAGATGCTTTGTTGCCCAGGCTACAGTGCAATGCTGCGATCTCAGCTCACTGCAACCTCCGCCTCCTGGGTTCAAGCGATTCTCCTGCATCAACCTCCCAAGTAGCTAGGTTTGCAGGTGCCCACCACAACGCCAAGTTAATTTTTTTGTATTTTTAGTAGAGATGGGGGTTTCACCATTTTGACCAGGCTGGTCTCAAACTCCTGACCTCAAGTGATCCATCCACCTCGGCCTCCTAAAATGCTGGGATTACAGCCGAGAGCCACCTCGCCTGGCCCAGTATTAACTCCTTAAAGGAAATGCTTGCATAATCAATCATCAGTTATACATTACTTATTGGATTTGGATGATATTTTTTAACTACATAACATTTGGGGTCACCCACACACGAGTGCCCTTAAGAGTTGGTATTATGTCTTTAGCACTTTAGTGCCTATTGCTTTTCCTCTGGGTCATGCTTTTCTTTATCCTTGTTGATATTCTATCATCATTAATTTGTATTCCTCTATATCCTATCACTGACAATGTTGATTGAAAATAAAGAAAAGAAAATATAAAAAAATTATATTTACATTTTCATCCTCTAAAATATCCTTGGACCCAGACCAGTGAAAAACTTCAAATTACCTGGTCCCACTCTCCAGCTTCTTTCTAATCAGCAAACTTGTGTTTGAAAGACAAAAAAAAAAAATGTTATAGTTACACTCAATTGCCTAGGTTTCTCCTCATTTCAGTAATTTAGACTCACACATATGTTCATCATGGGAGTCTGTGATGCCTTAATAAAATAGTCTCTTGCACAACCTCAAAAACCTCTTTTAATTGTCCTCTTTACCTTTTCTTCAGCAAAAGACAGATAATCCATGGTAGTGAGGTGAACCTAATGTGTTAAGAAATTTGAACATTTGATGAATCTAATGCTGAACAACTGAGTCCAACTTAATTATTTGGGAGTGTATCTTTTTAAAATATAAAAATAAAGTGGTACATTCTAGAAAATTGAGGTAAAGTATAGATGTTAGATTATCTTAAAAGGACATTGCTGTGGTTTGAATGTGTCCCCTTCAAAATTAGTGCTGAAGCTTAACCCCCAATGCAACAGTATTAAGAGGTAAGAACTTGAGAAGGAGATTAGACCATGAGGAGTCTGACCTCATAAATGGGATTAGTGCCTTATAAAAGGGCTGGAGGCAATGATCTAGGACACTTTTGCCCCTCCACCTTCCACTGTTTAAAAACACAGCAACAAAGTACAATCTTGGCAGCAAACAACAGCCCTCAACAGACCCTGAATTTGCTGGTGCATTGATCTTGGACGTCCCCGTCCTTATAGAACTGTAAGAAATAAATATAAATGATTTAAAATGTGAAAGCTCTCAGAATCAAATGCAGACACTTGTGTTAAAATCTCTGACAAATAGAGTTGGGATGATCATGAAGGGAAAATCCTCATTCATAAATGCCTCATATCAAAAACTATCACAAAAGACTGCAAAAATCACAACCTTGTGCAAAGGCCAATGCAAACTCACACTTGTGTGACCCTTGTTACTGATTCTTGTAACCAAGAACAATCATCTCCAAACAATGATGTAATTCTCCTTAATTTTTCTTTAAAAATTTTTGTCTTCCTATACTTTCTTGAATATGCACATATTTTACTATGACACTGCTATTCCCATTGCAATGCCTGTTTCATAATAAACACTCTTCTTTTTAGGAAGTCTTTCTGTTTATTATTTAGATTGACAATAATTTACCCAGGCATTTTGTTATAGCAACACAAATCAACTAAGACAGATATATAACATTATTATAAGGGATTCTGCTTCCAACCATGCCCAGACAACTTCTTTAAAACAGACTTGGCTAGGAAAAATGTTAAAACATAGTATATTTGAAGGTATCACAGAACTATCATGACAGAAATATGTATGAGTTTAAATTACTGAAATGAAGGGAAGCTTAGACAATTGAGTGTGACTCTAACACCTCTTCCCTTATTCACAAATTTTCTGATTAAAAAGAAACAAGAGAGAGTGGCAGATAAGTAAATAAAAACAGGCTAGAGGTCTTGTCAATTGCAATTCCGGATAAATATTCATATTCAAGCCTGCCAAAGAGTAGAGACTATACTAAGTACCTAAGACCTTCTGAGGGGTCCTCAGAACTCAGAGCAATTCTCTACTCTAAAGGCAAAGTTCATCAAAAGTAGAATGAAATAAATCAACCAACATGAGGACCAAAGCTTAGTTTTTAATCATCACTAAACATTAATTGTATTAGGGTATCACCTCCTGTTACAATTTCTGGTTAGAAGAGGAGTAAATCATCTTGGTAGAAGAGTCATGTAATCTGGAGTTCCAAATTATCTTTATACCTTGTAATACACAATAACTGATGATTCATACAAAATGACTAGACATGGAATAAACTAAAACAAAATACTTTACTAAAAAGCAAGACCACAACAGATAATATAAGCAGATATAGAGCAGATCCATTTAATGGGCTTACCAGACAGACATGGAGTTTTAAAAAATGTAGTTGATCTATTCAAAGATTAAATGTGAAGATGAAAAATTTTAGCAGGAAATGTGAAGTTCTGAAACATTATGTAAATTATAGAAAGAAAATGTATATAATGTCTTAGCCCATTTGCATTGCTATAAAGGAACACGAGGCTGGGTAATTCATAAAGAAAAGAGGTTTATTTGGCTCATGGTTCTGAAGACCGTTCAAGGATCATGGGGCTGCATCTGCCTTGGGAGATGGCCTCAGATTACTTCCACCCATGGCAGAAATGAATGGGAGCAGGTGAGATGGGGGAAGAAAGAGAGAAAGGAGAGGAAAATGCCAGGATATTTTTTACAATCAATTCTTATGGGAACTCATAGAATGAGAATTCACTCACTATCATGAGGATGGCATCCACCCTCATGACCAAAACACCTCCCTCTTCGTGCCACCTGAAACATTGGGGATTAAATTTCAACATGAGATATGGATGGAAAAAAAAATCCTGACTATATCATATAGCAACTAATAACTTTATTAAACCCACAAGACCTAGGTTTAGTATAGACAGAACAAGAAAACAGCCTAGAAAAAATTACACTCAAATTGCAAAAACAAAAGATAAAATGTTAGGTAATTTAGGAAATATTGTAGGATACACATGGAATATGGGGAAAGTATTTGAACACACCTGTGAGTCCTAGGAGAAGAGTAAAATAGGAAAGAGAAATGTTTGCAAGGATAATGGACAAGTATTTTCCAAAGCTTACATTAAGGGATTATAAGAATAACTAGTAAAAAAAGGGATGTACTCTCCTAATGGAAGCAACAATGAAACTTCAGATAATGTGTCCACAGAAAAACAAACAAACAAAAAACTAATGGACGGTAACAACAGAATGGTATTGTATAAGTTCTAACAGGTTAGGACATTATACCAGTTAATTTATCTCTGAAGCTTTAAAGTGTAAAACGTCAGAATGGTGATTATTATTAGCAAGTTAGCAATGGAAAGAGAGCATAATGTAGTTTTTTTGATAAAAACAATATTCTGTGTTTTATTGTTAAATCCTGTATATTTTCTGTAGGCATGCATATATTCTGTCATCAATAATTCAACATCAATAATTCACATTTTTAAACAAAACTGCTTCTAAAGGAGAGAGACTTCATTACCAAAAGAGTCCCACTTAAGGAACAATTGAAGGAAATTTTTAAGAGAGAAAGATTATTCTAGATGAAAGCACATCAGTGAAGGGAGAATCTATCTCAGGAAGCCAATGATAGAAGAAGATTTTATGCATTTGAAAATACAGCAAACATTAATCTTAACTGGGAAATGTTAACACATTTCCTGTGATTTAAACAACGAGAAAACAATGCCCACTCTTCCCGTGTCAAAATTAGACTGGAGTTCTGGCCAGTTTAATAATACAAGAAGTAGAAATAAGTATATGAAATATGTTAAAAAGTTAGTTTCACAGCTTTTTATTACTTCTGCGCATGAAAATATGCCATTAGAAAAGTGAAAATTTAAGTCAGAGATTAGGCAAAAATAATCTAAAATCACATCTTACAAAGAAATCCTATGAATTAATTGTAAAAAGATACCACAATATAAAAGTAAATGAAGACATGGAAGATGCATTTCAAAAAAGAATATTCAACTAAATAATCAATATGTTAAATAGAAAATATAAATTTAAAGCACAATGAGATAATATTTTACAAGCACCAGAACGGCTAAATTTAACAAACACACAAACACATACTCACACACTACTATTTGGAGTATAAATTGGTATTATCTATTGAAATGGAACACTTGCATACTCTACTATGCATCAGTTTTATGTATAAGTATGCCTGGAATTATAGTGTGTGCATGTGTCCAACAAGACACGTACTAATATATTCTTGATACCATAATTCTTAATAGCCAAAAACTGGAAACAACTTTTATATTCAGAAACATGGATATAAAACTGTAGTATATTCGTATAATAGAATACCACACAGCAATGAAAATCAAAGAACATAAGAATTAATAAACTATAGGTTCATGAAAAACGGAGATTGATGTAGCAAATATAATGGTGAATGAAAGAAAACTGACACAAAAGCATACATACTTTTGGATGCCATTTATGTAACATTCAGATGTTTTAACAATGGTTTTCTTTGAATAGAATTGTTGTGATATTAACTGGAGTAGTTTACAAGGGAGCCATTATAGGTTACTTGTAATTTCCTATTTCTTAGGATGATTACTACACATGTCTATTCAATTTTTGGTAATTCTCTCATGTTTAAATTAAGGCTTTGGCTTTTTAACCTCAATTTTATTGGCTCTTTGGACAGCATTTTTCCTCTTGGAAGCTTTCTCTGCCTGTGCACTGGATAGATTTCCCAATATGTTTGCTGCACAAGTGTTTTGTGAATTCTCTGCACATTTGCACTGATTATTTATTTTATTGCTTTCCTAGATTGAAACCTATTTTTTTCTGGATCCAATGCCTTTTGCTATAATAGTTCTTTCCCTATTTAAAAATGTCTACATTTCCAACATCATCCTTTAATTTAGTGCATGGGATATAAACTTTTTTGAGATTTTGCATTCTTAAAATAACTTTAATCAATTACACAATATAGATATTTACCTTTATTTAGAATTTCAGGCTGGGAATATAATAGTACCCAAATTATGAAGTGTCATTCTACTTATTTTTCAGTGTCACTTGTTCTTAAAAAATGTATTTTTCACCTCAAAAATTTTAATGTCATCTTTATTATATTCTTCACCTAGATTTTCAACTTTCAGTGTCAGTAA
>NW_012103787.1:442476-449809 GCF_000951045.1 Mandrillus leucophaeus
CAGCCACCACGCCCGGCTTATTTTTAGTAGAAACGGCGTTTCACCATATTGGTCAGGCTGGTCTTGAACTCCTGACCTCAGGTGATCCACCCGCCTTGGCCTCCCAAAATGGTGGGATTACAGGAGTGAGTCACTGCACTCAACCTCTTTTCTCCTCTTCTCTATTGACATTATTACATAGGCTTTCACAAATATTTCATCATGGAATTCTTTTTAAAATCTCATAAGATTTACACATCAGTGAGTTTTAGCAAAGCATTAAAGAGCAGATAATTTCCCTTTTGTGTACGCTGTTTGTGACCATAGGAAATAATTTGAATGAATTTACCTGTCAATGTAGTAAGGTAATATACAATAAAGCACAAATACACACACACACACACGCACACAGAGACTATAAAGATTAAACATACATACAATATGAAACTATTTAAAAATCCAATTAAACATCACACAATAAAGTTTGTAAATATAAGCTGGACACATCATTACTAAATGCATTTTTGCTTATCAATGCAAGAATAGTTTAACATCAGCAACTATATTATTGTAAATCTGGATGGAAACAAAAAATGACAATTTTAATATATTAACAAAGTAAGAGACATATTATCTTGAAGCCATATGCTGAGTAGTATACCATTTGAAATGAAACATTACCATTCAAACTCAGAATAAAACAAGATTAAAGTTACCATTTAATATTTTACTTAAAGTTCCAGCCACTTTTCTGAAAATTCTAGCCAAATTAAATGTGTATTATTTGAAGAAATATGTTATGTCCTATTTAGTAATCTCAAATGAATAACCTGACAAGCCATTTGAATTAATCAGAGTTTTGTGAAAGATGGCTCCATGTAAGATCAATGTTAAAATTAATTTTCTAAATAGCAATGATGCAGAAACTTCTAATTTCTTCTGTCTTTATTATCTTCTTTAGGCACATACACATCATTTTATTGTAGTATTTGCCACCATGGTTTAGAGACATTTTAAGTCCTATTTGTCAATAGTTGTGGCCAAGTGGCTAATTTATGATTAATGAGCTACAAATAGAAGATGAGTGGGTGATATTAGAAAAATTCTTTAAGAGAATACCTGCTCTTTTTTGCCTTCTTCCATGCTTGCTGTCTGGAATGAAATGGTTGGGCCCTGCAGAAACCAAAATTTTCCTTGAAATAACCTTGAGAATGAAACATACAGATAGTAAAGAGATAATACAGAAAAATCAATGCAAGGTTTCTTTTGAACTCTTAGAAATATCATCTATGGAATGCCTACCTTTGGGATTATTTTACATGTTTGAAACATGAATAGTTTTCTTTGTTAAACCAGTAGTTTTTTCGATCTTCATTTTGGAAATCTAAAATTAATCAAAACAACTAAAACATCCACACAGTATAATTAGAAAAGGTAATTAATAAATTTACTTCACAACAGAAATTTATATTAGAGTAGAATAAGAACTGGGACTAGAATATGGGTAATTTTGCTTATGTGTTAATATGACCTAACACAATTTTTACAGTTGCTTTTATACTTTTAGAGACCATTTTGTCTCAGTGCTCTATTCTGTACATTTGTTAACCATATTATTGAGAGACTAAAATTTTTTAAATGTATTGGAGATTGGCATCTAAATCCTGACATATTAATTATTAAAGGTATATCTTAATTCTATTTTGAGAAAGATCTACACTTCACGTGCTTTTCATTGTGGTTTTAATAAAATTAAAAGGCTTGTTGGATTGCATAACCTCTTAATATTCTATTAATTTCATACCCATTCAATGAGAGAAGACTTACCTTATACTAAAGGGTGTGACATAAAACCAGAAAAAGCTTTATAAACAAGGTACTACAAACCTCCCTTTACTGAAGAGTACTGAACAGAAAGGTATTAATTGTTGCTTCCGAAAATCTGAATTATTTCATCTTCTTCTGGGTAATTCAAACGGAAACAGGGGCAGGATAAATGATGTGAATCACTGAAGAGAAACGTTAGAAACATTCCACCCACTCAATTGACCCGATCAGTCTTGCCTTGAATCATCTGAGAAGTGAATTCTTCCTCTGTAATTCTTCATCATCCAAATAAATGCAAATATCTGGAAAAGAGCTTTATAGTCCAATCACAGAATGTTAATTTTTTGAAAATATTTTGCTGTCTTTACAAATTGGTAACAAACATATTTCCTTTTGACATTTCTCAAACAATAAAGAAAAGCTAGATCACACTATAATAGTTGCTAAATATTGCATAGAAGTTAACTGCTACATTCAAATATAAGAAAGTTAATACTACTAATTTCAGCAAAAACAGTTGAACGTTTTAATCAATAAACTGGAAGAAAACTTTTCTGTATTGTAATTGCTATTAGAAACAAGTTATCTCTAATACAAAATTCCTTTTTGGCAATTTCGAAATTTGTGTAGATACTTTCTTCTCCACATGCAAACACTAATCTCTATATGTTTTTATTTATTCAATATAACTTATTTAAAAATTACTTTACAAATAATTTTAAAAATGAGAACATAAATCAACATTAACATTGAAGAGAATAAACAATACCTTTGGAATTTTCATTAAAACAAATCTGATTTTCAAAGAAATGATATGGCTTACTTAGATTTGTGCCACATTGCAATAGACTCATGTTGCTTGAAAAATGAAAAGAAAAACAGAAGAATTCATAAGAAAATAAAGGCTCAGCAATCTGATCCTTTCATTGTTCAAGAAGAGTGTTTTATAATGCAGTGTAGTAATGGAATGCTTTTGTCTTTCTTTGTCTAATGACAAATGCAATTTTAATTCTTTGTGTCTTTTGGGCTGCTAACTTGAAATGTCATGTAATTATTGCATTATTAATTTATATTTTGGGTCATCTAATAGACTGTGACGTTCTTGAAGATAGGAATGTCTTAATCATCTTTGTTTGCCTAGGAGCTATCACTGTACTTGGAGCTTAAAATCAATCAATATAATTTACCATCTGAATACTAATTAATAAATTACTAAAAGTGAAATCATTATTAGTGAAAAAAACAGTTGAAGTTAATAGTATTTTACCAATGTTAATGTTTTTAAACATTTATAAATGGACCATGTTGGGTACAGTGTAAGCAGTAGGAGAATCTTTTTGAAGAGTGTACGAAAACCTTCTGTTATCTTTCATCTATATATATATATATTTTTTGAGACAGAGTCCCACTCTGTCACCAGGCTGGAGTTCAGTGGTGCGATCTCAACTCACTGCAACCTCCACCTTCTGGGTTCAAGCGATTCTCCTGCCTCAGCCTCCCTAGTAGTTATTTAAAAGTATTAATAAATTAGATAAATTAGGAAGAGACTTGAACAATGCTCTTATTTTTTCCATTTCATATCGAAATGGAAAGTATTTAGGAGAGCTAAAACAGCTTTTTGAGAAAAACAACAATGTTTGATGACCTATTCTAATTTATTTGAAGGCTTATTATAAAAAATACATTTAAATTGTACCCTAGAACATAAAGTATAATAAAAAAATACATTTATCAAGACAGTATGGTCTACACATAAAGAAAGATATGCTGATCAATGTGTCAAAATAGAGAAACTACAGATATAAGCCCACTGATTTTTGACAAAAATTTAAAAGCAATTCAGGGGATAAGTAACAGACTTTTAAAGAAATGTTGCTGGACAATTTGATACTTACCTGCAAAAAATTTTGAAGTTTGTTCTTGTAGATTTATATATAGAAACTAAATGTATAAAATTTCAGGGCAAAATTAACTATTTTTACTTTGAAGTTAGACAATGCTTTCTTATATAAGATACCAAAAGCATAATTTATAAAATAAAGTAAGGATAAACTGGATTTAATCAAAATTTCAAATTCTCCTTATGAAAAGATACTATGAATAGAATGAAAAAAAAAGCATCAACAGACTGAGAGATTCCATTTGCATATTATAATTTGGAAAAAGGCTTGCATGTAGAGCAAGGGTCGGTAAACCTTAAATAGCCAAATAGCAAATATTTTAGTTTGCAGATCTTACAGTCTCTGTGGAGTCTCCTCAGTTCTGTTATTGCAGCATGAAGGCAGCTTTAGACAACATAAACATGAGTGAGCTTAGCTGTTTCCGATTAAACTTTAGATACAGAAACAGGTGGTGTGCTGGATTTGGCTTATGCATGATGGTTTGTCTACCTGTGATGTGAATATAAATAATTCACAAAATTAAATAATAAGTAAATAAACAATGCAATAAAAAATAAGTGAAAAAAAATAACAAACAGTCCACCACAGAGGATTATAAAGCTATTTTTTGTTGTAGTTATTGAATTAAACACAGGATAAATGTCCTTTCTTATTCTCTACACCCCTGAGAGGAAATGTCCCTAATTTATTTTTTATTTGAAATTTCTCTTCTCTAATTCTACTCAATCACAGAAAACTTAATTATAAGTACTCAAATTTTCCAATGAAAAAGTTATTTATCTTAACAATATTAAGTATATATTTCTTAATTGAGAGTAAATTTAAGTTTCATGCACTGGCTTATACATGATGTACAATAACTGAACCACTTATGTCAATCCAACAATTAAGTTTTCTTATGTAAAATAGATATAAAAACAAAAATGTTTTTATGTGTTGAGGTCAAATAATTTTTATTTGTTACAGTTATAGGCATTTTTAGTAATGACATTTATATTTTCCATTTATAATGATGAAAATTTAAAAACCATTCTGAAATAAGATTTATCTTTGAAACCTAAAATGTATGTAGCTTTTTGTTTGTTTTTAATATGAGTGGAAACTATCTTCAAGTATGGAAGTTAGGAAAGCCATTTTATAACTTTTTATAACATTTTATAACACATTTCCAAATGGGTTGTTTGGAAATTACATATTATTATATGTGAAAAAGCAGGAAATAGATACAGAACATTCCTGCCTTATTACCTAGAAAAAGTCTGTGCTACAGTGATTTTGTCATTGATTGCATAGTCATTCAATGTAAATCTATTTACTTGTTTAATGATTTTACGTTTTTCAGCCATAGATACATTTTAGCCTCAATGAGCTAAAATCTTACACAAGTACATGTTTAATGCAAGATTAATAAATATTTGTTTTTCAAAACCACCATTTTACACGATCTTCTTCGAGTCTCATAATAATCCAGTGAGGTAGGCAGATAGTAAATAATCTCTAGCTTAACAATAAAAAAGATGCCAAGGATGTTGCACCAACGGATCTGCTCAATGTTCAACTGGTAATAATCAGCAAAGCCAGATTCTGAGATGTTCTGTGTGGCTATAAAATCTCTATATTTTGCCCATTATTCTCTGATGGTTTAGCAGTTACTATGATGGCTTTAAAATATGGCCTCAAATTCTTTGGTTCTCCTCCTTTAAAGGGGTGGAGTCTCAGTAACTTGGTTCTAAGGAGTAGACAAAAAAGAAAAATCAAAAGCATGAGAGTACAACTTAGGAGTCTAAGTCTGGATTACTTACTCAGGGAAGCCAGCTGCTGTGTCATGAGAGTACTATGTGATGAAGAACTGAGGCCTCCACCAAACAGTCATATGCATGAGCTATTGTGGAAGCTCATCCTCCAGTCCTGGGTGCAGCCTTCAGGTATCTGCAGCCTTAGTTGACATCCTAATTACAACCTCACTAGAGTCCCTGAGTCAGAACCACTCCACTAAGAAATTGTGAGATTTATGTTTTAAGCTGTTATTCTAGACTAATTTATTATGCATAAATAGAAAACTAATAGTTACCTTCTTAGACTTCTTCCCAATACTGATGCCTTTGCTGATTAGAACATTTTCAAGAACCGTTAATGTTATTTTCAAAAGTCTGTTTCTTCTTCCTTTTGATGATCAATCGGTGCAATTTCTAATGGAAGATAATGTCAAAGGTTCAGATCTATGTAGATAAATAGATATGATTTCACTGTAGATTCCGTTTTAGAATTGGTCTTTGCTTCTCTGAGAAGAATGTTTTGACTATGACGATACACTTGAAAGTCAATGAAACAGACCAAACAGCTTATCTCTTTGAATTAGAACTCAAAGGAAAACGGCAAAAGGCATGTCTTAGTCATGGAATTCTGCTTCATGGATTATGCTGTTAGAGCTGTAGATTAGAAGAAAACCAGCTCTCAATTCCAGTAAACATGCTGAAATAAGTTGAAATAAGTATACAAATAAAAATTTTCTCTAATATGTTTTATACTTCTGAACAGTTTTTATAGGGAGGATAGGCCAAATGATTGAATTTTTCTGAATTTACTAATTTTAAAAACACTGAATGACTTAACCTATAACATGAAGAAAAGGAAATAGATATAAATATTTAACATAGAGAAGTGGAATTATGGTATATCAAATAACACCTTAATGGATTATTATGCAGATGTTAAAATTATAATGGAAAATATGTAGCCACAAGAGAGAAAATGTGTGAAAATTATGTCAAAGGAATAAGATGAAAACAAAATTGTGACTATATTGATTATAGTCAAGTAAATATTATATGCAAATATAAATGAGAACAAAAAAATAAAATTAGAAGAAATTATTTATTGGAGTAATAGAAAAAATAAGTAAATAAAATTTGCTTCTTAAGAAAGTCAGATTTAAAAAAAATTGAAAAATCTCTTTGGCACTCCAACAAAAACACAAAGTTATTTATAAGGAAAACAAAATGAAGTTATCATCAAACTCAACAGCATGTTTAATTCCAGAACTAAATGAACTAACATGTAAGTGATATTCCCATAAAGAAAAGTAAGCAAAGGAAAAGTAAGATAATGATATTATATCTAGCCAAATTTACTCTCAAATATAAAAGCCACAAACTGTTATAATACAAAGGAAAAGTAAGATAAAGATATTATATCCAGCCAAATTTACTCCAAGTATAGACGCCACTAACTGTTATAATACTTCGAGAGCTAAGAAATTGCTTTCTCCATGAGCTCTTTCTTATGCATTAACTAGGCCATGAATTGCAGACAACCACAACAATCAGCATAAACATCAATATAAATACTGCCTTTTATTTTTATATACATATAAAACATATTACATAATAAATAGTCCAATTCTACCACTTTTGATATTCTTAAAACCATATACATTTAATGTGGAAAACAGAAGACAAAAATTTAGCAGAGATGATGTATACATCTTAGTCTTGAATTTAAATCAGAATTTAAATACATCTTAGTCTTGAATTTAAATCAGGATTTAAATCAGACACAACGCTGTGAATTCACGGAGGACATGCTATTTGCCTTCCCTTTCTCCCCTCCCCTCCCCTCCCCTCCCC
>NW_012103787.1:449921-455312 GCF_000951045.1 Mandrillus leucophaeus
CCCTCTCCTCTCCTCTCCTTTCCTTTCCTTTTTCCTTTCCTCTTTTCTTTTCTTTCGACTTAGTCTCACTCTGTCGCCCAGGCTGGAGTGCAGTGGCGCTATCTCGGCTCACTGCAAACTCCACCTCCAGGGTTCAGGCAGCCTCTCAAGTAGCTGGGATTACAGGCGTCTGCCACCAAGCCCGGCTAATTTTTCGTGTGGTTTTAATAGAGATGGGGTTTCACCGTGTTAGCCAGGATGGTCTCTATTTCCTAACCTCGTGATCCTCCCGCCTCGGCCTCCCAAAGTGCTGGGATTAGAGGCATGAGCCACCACGCCTGGTCTTATCTGACTTTCTACTGATCTAGCCATCCATCCACACTTCAGTCCACTTATTCACTCTAACTCTGTCAACTGGAAAGATGTAGAAATAACAGCAGACCCGGTTAATAATGCACATTCATATTGCTCAAATTCTGGTCTTGAAATACCCTTCCTCACACCCCTGACCCTGCCACATATACATAAACCAGAACTAGAAATGTCTCATTCCCGAGTTGGGATGGAAAATGTGTAGAAGTGTCTGAAACATTTTAACAACTATCAGGGACTGCAACAGGACATGTCAAAAGAACTCAGAAGACATAGGAGCCACCCATTGGAGAGATAGGAACATTTCTGCCTCAATAAAAACAACAATGGATGAAAATACTTCAAAAATATTTTGTGTAACTGTGAGTTCAAATACTAAAAAATAAACTTAATCGAAACTTTTCAACAAATTAGCCAAATCTGGAGGGTCATAAAGAAAGAAGTCACTTGTTAAAATAAATAAAAAAGAGCAAAAAAATCAATCTTTTAGCCTATTAGTCCTGTGCAAACTTCTCTGAGACAGAAAACATCAGATAAAAAAAATTTCACTCATATAAACCATTTTACTAATAAAAAAGGAGAAATGATATATAAAAATGTGACTAATTAATTAATATATCTAGGCAATAAGCACAACCAGTAGACAACATCACCAAAAGTGGCAACCAGACACAATACGCCTCTTGTTTGAGGAATGTAATGAAGAGTCTTGCCAAAAGTTGAAGAAAAGATTTATATTTATCTATATAAAACTAGTACAGATTCATGTATAGATAGATAAGTTTTTATATATAAAATCCCTATATCTATTTGTATATTTATATAGATTGATATATTTATGTAGCTAGATATACATTTATTTAAGGATTAGCTACATATTTATGTATTGACTCTATAAATCCCCTATATTAAACAATCAATTGATAGAAAATACAGAGGGCAGAGAAATATGTTAAAATATTCCTTGGGAATATGTGAAAATTATAGAATCTTAAATACTTTGCAAGTAAAATGGCCCAGTTATATTGTGCAATATAAGATTGCAGGAAAATAATAACTTATGGATGGGACCTGTAATAACAAAAACTTAAAGTCTATAACCATGCTCCCAAAAAGTTAAAATCAAGCCTAGTATTTAAGAAAACTTCTTGAGTTATTAAGCTGTAAAATAAAGCGAGCATGATTACCATTAAATATGGACAATGGTCACAGCAGGGCTGTGCGGTTTTGATTGAGATCAGGCACGTTGAGAGGTTCAATAATATCTGGAAAGACTATTTATTGATAAAAGTGGTAGTTACTAGTTGAACACATAACAATTTATTAAGTTGATCATATGTTTTAATATTTCTCTGTACTATATTTTACAATAAAAGACCTTTTCATCAATAGCACTCAAGGAAGTAAATTGTATGGCTCAGAGAATCTTTAGTAAAGCTGATGTTCCAAGCTTAACAATGAGATGAACCTTAAGATTCTTGGTATTTAAAACCTTAGCCAATAACACATCACAGGAACTGTCAACTCAGGACACTGCTGCAATGGAACTGCCATTGTCATTGTCACTGTCACAAAGCTGCTTGATAATAGAGTCCATGGCTAGCCTTGCTGACACTCTTTTTGTTGACACTGTCTCTAGATTTAGAATCCTTGGTAGCAAAGTCTGACTGGTCAAGCCTGCATCACAGCCTGTGTACATTATAGTTCCTAGGGGAGAATAAAAATTAACATCTATTCTTCTGAGATACTATCTTCTGATGTAGAATTCAGCCCTGCCTCCCTTGAATATTTACCCTGTGAACATCCTCTAATTGAGTAATGAATATAAAGTTTTGGCTCCATTATCTACATCAGGAGACAGATCAGTCTTCATCCATTTTCTGTTGCTTATTAAAACAATCCTGGAAACTGGGTAATTTATTTAAAAAGGAATTCATTTCTTACAGTTTTGGAGACTGAGAATTCTAAGAATGAGGGACTGGATCTGGTGACAGCCTTCTTACTGGTGGGAACTCTCTGTGGTGTCTGAGTTTTATTTCATTTTGTCTTTTCTTTTTCACATCAGACAGGTAATGTACTGATATCATAGCAAGGATTTAGGGAGCCAGATCTCATATGAGCATGAAAAGACAACAGTCATATTTCTGAACTACAAATGGATCTCAGCATGAGTTATGGAGGATATTCAAACCGTAGCAAGACCTAGCAACTTCTATTTCTGTATAGTTTATTAAACTAGTTTTAAAGGAAATAGAGAAGTTATATAGAAGTGTAATAGTTTTAGAAGATGGATTTGGTGATATAATAGCAAATAACTAAAGGATTTTATTAATCTGGTGGCCATAGCTCTTTTTTCTGGGAACCGAAAGTGTTAGATTAGATCAAGAGGAAAGCCAACATTAGAGGAACAGAGATCAACACAAGTGGTGGTCCTGAGGCAGAATAAAATAGGCAGTGAAAAGGGTATCTGAGATGACACTAGGATGTAGGTAAAAGCCAACCCAAGGGCCTTGAAGTCTGCATTATGCTGACTCTTTTTCCTTTTCCTTTTTTTTTTCTTTTTCTTTTTCTTTTTTTTTTTTTTTTGAGACTGAGTATCTCTGTCACCCAGGCTGGAGTGCAGTGACACGATCTTGCAAACTCAGCCTTCGGGTTCAAGAAATTCTGCTGCCTCAGCTTTCAGAGTAGCTGGGATTATAGGTGTGTGCCACCATGCCCAGCTAATGTATATATTTTCAGTAGAGACTGGGTTTCACCATGTCAACCACGTTGGTCTTGAACTCCTGACCTCAAATGATTTGCCTGCCTCGGTCTCGCAAAGTTCTGGGATTACAGGCATAAACTAGCACGTCCAGACCATGCTGAATCATTTTATAATTCATATTCTTTATCATTAAATTCCCATAACTCACAGTTTATGATTAATGTATACTGAATGTAATCAAGGAACTTTTTAATATCTATTGGGATTATCAAGATGGTTTTCTTATTTGCTGATATGGAGTGTGTGTACGTGTATACATATGTAAACATACTTTCTAATGTTAATCAATCTGCAGAGTTCTAGGAAGTATCTAGTTCATAATAACATATTATACTTTTAATATGTTGTTTCATTCTGTTTGCTGGTGTTTTATTTTGGATTTGAACATCTAATGTATTTATGGCAAATTGTTTTAGAATTTTAAATATGCTCATCAATTTCTGTTAACAAGTTTATTCTAGTTTTATAAAACAAATTATCTCTATTTTCATATTTTCATCCTTCTATGAGCATTACATTTTTGTGTCTCTTCAAATTATATAAAAAGTCTACCGAAATAAAATAAAATAAATCTAGGTCCATCGTTAGTCTCTTTGCATTTCTGATCAGCCTTCTCCAGTTATCCTTCAAATTTAAGTCTGTCTGTCTTCTCTTAGACTCACGTTTTTCTTGATTATCAATAAAATATAAGCCACTTGGATCATCTCTCCACCTCCTGGAGGATTCTCTATCTTCTCTCTGTAGTTCCTATCCCTGACACATACTATCACTCCCTTCCTGTATAATAATCTTTCCTCTTACTTCTGGGAGTTGAGCAACACTTGCTTTAACAAATATCTCATTTAGTCAAACCCATTTTCCCAGAATGCTTCTTTGAATATTCTTTAATCATATTTTGTATTTCACTAAATTTTGGGGGAGGATTATTGTCTATTGTATTTCTTTTTGTAGGGAATGGGGTCTTTATGTGTTATCCAGGCAGGTCTCCAACTCCTGGGCTCAAGTTATGCTCCTGCCTCCACCTCTGTAAGTTCTGGGATTTCAGGTGTGAACCACCTTGCCTGGTCTTAACTAAAATTCTTATATCAACCAATAATATTGAATTCATTGAAGACATCTTTTTATAAATGGCATTTATCTCAGTGTAAGGAAATGGGATTATGTAATCTCACTTGCTCTCCAAAGTCATTTCTTTATTATTCTTCTACACTCTTGATGTTTCTTTAAGTCTCTTCCTATCTATCGTGTCCCTCTTGTGATGGTTAATATTGAGTGTCGATGTGATTGGATGAAGGATCCAAAGTACTGATCCTGGATGTGTCTGTGAGGCTTCTGCCAAAGGAGATTAACATTTGAGTCAGTGGACTGGGAAAGGCAGACCCACCTTTAATCTGGGTAGGCACCATCTAATCAACTGCCAGCAAGGCTAGAACATAAAGCTGGCAGAAAAATGTGAAAAGACCAGACTGCCCTAGCTTCCCAGCCTACATCTTTCTCCCATGCTGGATGCCCTCGAACATCAGACTCCAAGTTCTTCAGTTAAAGGACTCAGACAGGCTCTCCTTGCTCCTCAGCTTGCAGACAGCCTATTGTGGGACCTTGTGATCATGTGAGTTAATACTTAATAAACTCCCCTTTATAGATAGATAGATAGGTAGATAGATAGATAGATAGATAGATAGATAGATAGATAGATAGATAGGTAGATATAGATAATCCTATTAGTTCTGTCCCTCTAGAGAACACTAATACACCCCTCTTCTTGCAATTATGTGTAATCCACTACCCTCTGAGAAAATCTCCCTTATTCCTGAACATTTTCTCTCTTGCATGTGATTTTCCTAACCAATTCAAATGCTGCCAAGATTCCAAGTGACTTAATGATTTTTATGGGCAACATATCCCATCCCCTAGTTACTCAGCTTGTTTACTTCCTCCAAATCCCGTGTTTTACATGGCTTTACTAGTCTACAGTCACATGTTTTACCTTATGTATTACAATAAATAATTTTCCATTCTAAATTATTTTTCAAGCAGTCATTTTAAGGCTTATTCAAATACTCCAATTACATATTTTCCTTGATATTTCTTCCTATTAATGTATCTTCTTTTTTATTCCTTTTCCTTCACAAAGTCTTTACTCCATGATACATTGTATCATTTCCTCTTAATTAAGATATGCCTATGTCCTGAATGGTATTGCCTAGGTTTTCTTCTAGGGTTTTTATGGTTTTAGGTCTAACATTTAAGTCTCTAATCCATCTTGAATTAATTTT
>NW_012103787.1:457827-460044 GCF_000951045.1 Mandrillus leucophaeus
AAAATGGCAATCATTAAAAAGTCAGGAAACAACAGGTGCTGGAGGGGATGTGGAGAAATAGGAACACTTTTACACTGTTGGTGGGACTGTAAACTCGTTCAACTATTGTGGAAGATGATGTGGTGATTCCACAAGGATCTAGAGTTGTAAATACCATATGACCTAGCCATCCCATTACTGGGTATATACCAAAAGGATTATAAACATGCTGCTATAAAGACACATGCACACGTATGTTTATTGTGGCACTATTCACAATAGCAAAGATTTGGAACCAACCCAAATGTGCATCAATGACAGACTGGATTAACAAAGTGTGGCACATATACACCTTGGAATGCTATGCAGCCATAAAAAAGGATGAGTTCATGTCCTTTGTAGGCACATGGATGCAGCTGGAAACCATCATTCTCAGCAAACTATCGCAAGAACAGAAAACCAGGCACCCCCTGTTCTCACTCATAGGTGGGAATTTAACAATGAGAACACTTGGACACAGGAAAGGGAACATCACACACCGGGGCCTATTGTGGGGTGGGTGGAGGGGGGAGAGATTGCATTAGGAGATATACCTAATGTAAATGACAAGTTAATGGGTGCAGCACACCAACATAGCACATGTATACATATGTAACAAACCTGCACTTTGTGCACATGTACCCTAGAACATAAGGTATAACATTAATAATAAAAAAGATATGCCAAGATCCCTTAAGTTACACCTAATTGGCAAATCCTACAACCAATAGATGCAAATGTTGTCATCCACATATATATACACAAATAGATATTATTATTACAGTGGTGTAAACAACGCAAACTGTCAGTGTTATAATCACTATAAATTTATTGCCTGCGAGTGAGCTCAGATCTCCCAGGAAATCTTTATTTATTAAGTCGTCTCAATCTCTCTTTCTCACCATAGAACATTTAAACTCTTTCCTCTTTCTTCACAGCTGATCCATATAAGCCCCTTTCTCTGAAATTTAAAAAAGGAACTGTAGTCATATGATACGAACTCTCAAATTTCCATCTAGTTTGCTTAAAACTACTTGCTTCTTATAACTATCATTTCTCCTGTAATCCCAGCACTTTGGGAGGCTGAGGCTGCCAGATCACAAGGTCAAGAGACTGAGACCATCCTGGCCAACATGATGAAACTCCATCTCTACTAAAAATACATAAATTAGCTTGGTGTGGTGGCGTGCGCCTGTAATCCCAGCTACTCTGGACCCTGAGGCAGGAGAATCAATTGAACCTGGGAGGCGGAGGTTGCAGTGAGCTGAGCTCACTCCACTGCACTCCAGCCTGGCTACAGAGCAAGACTCTGTCTCAAAAAATAAATAAATAAATAAAACAAATAAAAAATAAAAACAAACAAACAACATCAGCACCCCACCCCCCAAAGAAACAAACAAAAAAACAAACTACCATTTCTTAGTTAGATCATGTAATAATAGCTGAATTCTCCACCTGTGTTTTTAATCTGATTCCTACCAGGTTTCTCAGGAAAAGTATACTTTGAACTCTTTTCTTATCTTCATTTCACTCTTCTTTGTTTGCACATTTTTCCTGCTCAACTGAATTTTTTTGCCACAAATATTTTTCAGTTTGTTCATTTTATTTTCATTAAAAAAATTAACCAACCATCCAACAAAACTCCAATGTAAACAAAATCATCAAAATTTTCTGTCCTGTGGATATTCAGAAGTAGTGGTTTAAAGTAGCTTTCTGTTCATCTTTTTACCAAGTGTCTATAATGTAGCCTTACAGTTTCAACTTACCTGCAATTGTAAAGGTTTTTGATATGTTGCTAACTCCAATATATAAAATTTAGTGGTTATTTTACTTCACATTTCAGGAGAGTTTGTTTCAGTAAACCAATCATTACTTTTTGGACTTCATCTTCTTCTGTTTCTTATGATGCTACATTAATATAGGTATAATTTAATTAAAATTAAAATATATGTATATAAAAATAAAGAAGACATTCAAATAAATAATTTGTTAAAAATATTAATATGGTTATCTATGAAGGGAATAGAATGTGAATAGTATATGGAATTAAAAGGGAAGACATGCATGGACACACACACACACACACACACATATGATTAAAGAGACACAGCTCAAAACAACTAATGATACTCATGTGCTGGGAACTGAGAGGTATGATTAGTTCAACCTTCTGCACATAAAATACTAAAATGATTTCAC
>NW_012103787.1:460094-466487 GCF_000951045.1 Mandrillus leucophaeus
AAACAAACAAAAAAACAAACTACCATTTCTTAGTTAGATCATGTAATAATAGCTGAATTCTCCACCTGTGTTTTTAATCTGATTCCTACCAGGTTTCTCAGGAAAAGTATACTTTGAACTCTTTTCTTATCTTCATTTCACTCTTCTTTGTTTGCACATTTTTCCTGCTCAACTGAATTTTTTTGCCACAAATATTTTTCAGTTTGTTCATTTTATTTTCATTAAAAAAATTAACCAACCATCCAACAAAACTCCAATGTAAACAAAATCATCAAAATTTTCTGTCCTGTGGATATTCAGAAGTAGTGGTTTAAAGTAGCTTTCTGTTCATCTTTTTACCAAGTGTCTATAATGTAGCCTTACAGTTTCAACTTACCTGCAATTGTAAAGGTTTTTGATATGTTGCTAACTCCAATATATAAAATTTAGTGGTTATTTTACTTCACATTTCAGGAGAGTTTGTTTCAGTAAACCAATCATTACTTTTTGGACTTCATCTTCTTCTGTTTCTTATGATGCTACATTAATATAGGTATAATTTAATTAAAATTAAAATATATGTATATAAAAATAAAGAAGACATTCAAATAAATAATTTGTTAAAAATATTAATATGGTTATCTATGAAGGGAATAGAATGTGAATAGTATATGGAATTAAAAGGGAAGACATGCATGGACACACACACACACACACACACATATGATTAAAGAGACACAGCTCAAAACAACTAATGATACTCATGTGCTGGGAACTGAGAGGTATGATTAGTTCAACCTTCTGCACATAAAATACTAAAATGATTTCACGTTGTCATAATAAATCAAATAACTCTATATACAATGATGATTACCATTTCCTAAAAATAAGTTAATATGTCTTTCTGGAATAACTGTTTTTAAATATGCAATGAACCAAGCCAATTTTCCTAGTAAGTATGAAGTAACTTAGATAGTTATTTAATTTTCAGAATGAGTTCATTCATGTAAGTTTTAAATGTTAATGGGTAAATTTTAATATACAGCAGAGATAGATAGCTATGTCATGGCTATCTAATATATCAATTAAATGTTATTGAAAATGCTCAAAATCTGAAAATCACTGATATAAATACAGGAGAACTATGCATTTAAACTTATGTAGTGTAGAATTTAAGAAGCAAAAACTAGTTAGTGGTTATTTATAAATTTATCTTTAGAAATGAAATATGGAACTGAATTTAGTTAGTTGGAACCAAATGTCTTACAATTTAGTGGCAAACTATAATGTAGATTTTTTTTTAAATAAGCATATTATTTACCATCTTTTCCTATTTTTTTCCTTGTAAAATATTATGCTCAAATAACATTTGGGAAGTACTTTTGGGAAGTGTTGTTTTGTCATGGCAATCCTTTGATAAGACTCATTATGTTAACTGCCACATTAAAAACATAAATCAGAATCTTGAATTGATTATTTAAACAAACACTAAAAATTAGTCTAGCGTGACATTGAGAAGCCAGGAGTGAAGATATTTTATTGTTCCTGTTGAATTCTGTTAAAACTTTTATTCCCACTGTGAAATTAAAAAGAAAAAAAAAATAATTCTCCATGTCATTATTATTTTAAGATTTTTAATTTATTTATTCCTTAAATTAACCCAGTGTTCTTCCTTTTCTTCTCCACCTCCTTCTCCCCCTCCACCTTCTTATTTTTCTTATTTTCAGCTTACGTGTGTGGAAAATTAATTATAGAAAAATTAAGTTACCCGAGTTTATATATATTAAGTTACCCAAGTTTATATAAACCAAGTTACCCAAGTTTATATAACTAGTAAGTATGTGGTTAATATGAAGCCCTGGATCCAGAAAACATATATATAACCAGTACACTAGATTGTCTATTTCTACAGTGCAAAGACCAGAAAAAATATATATGTGTGTGTGTATTTATATACATACATATATACATACATACGTATATATGTGTGCATATATGTACGCACATATATATGTACACACATATAGACATATAAATACACACACATACATATATAAGCAATTCTATTTAAAGATATGCTAGAGAAATTTTACTTTTAATGCAAATTGTGCCTTTAAGTTGAAAATAATGTATATAAATACAAATTTATATATATGTTTTTATATATCTGTATATATTCAAAGGAAATGTGTCAGGGTGTATGAAGAGATGGCGATAAGAACAGAGGAAGTGTTAAAACAGAACTTGCAATTTTCTTTTGTCAGTTATCTTTACCCATTCTACAGGTGAGGTTTATATTATTATGTTTTTATTTAAGTGAATTATAGTTACAGAAAAATTTCCTGTTCTGTGCAGTATGTTTTTAAACTGCAATGAAAATGATGCAAGTTCAAATATTCAACTCAGGATTTAAAAAATTTTGAGTTCATTTCACATAAAACTCTACGAACATACACTGTTCATAATATAATAACTTAATGAACATTTTCTCAGTTTCATTACGGTTTTTTGGTAGAGTCCCAGTCTAGGGAAGGAGGAGAGTTGTATTCACAAACGTAACAGAATTTATTAGGCGAATGATCTCCGAAGAGCTTTTTCAGTGATATTCACTTCATATGCCAACATACAGATAATGACAGATCTTGACTGTACTGCCTAAGCCAAATTGTTAGACTTTATTGAGTCTAAAAAAAGTCAGGTGAATAAAGACATTGTTTGATTATATAATATAGAAATAATCAAGTCACTTGAGCTGTGACTTAGCTCAAATATAAAATGGTCAGATTTGATAAGGTCAGTTCCTGTATAGATTGATGTGGGTTACTAAGAAATCAATGGCAAAGGAATTATTGAGCAAGTTAATGAGTAATCAATGATGTTAGCCACAATATAGGACTTAAGCCAACCCAGAGTCAGATGGGAAATATTTCAGACTCAAGAACAATTACAGTTTAAATCGACCAAAGTTTTAGATAACTATCTGGTATACCTACCATCATTTATTTAATTTCTTCTAAACATTTGACATAAAATGTGATATTGGATGATGACAAAGTGTTAATGTAAGCCAAATATAATTCTAAGGGCTTTGTATGTATGAGGACAACTCTATGATATAGGCACTATAATAATTACCATTTTTAAAAGACGAGTTTTGTTTTGAATTTCTGTGCCTCTATTCATTTCTTCTACTTTAAATCAATTGTTGTTGATTGGAAAGTTGTCAGGAAAGTTGTAAGAAACCGGTTTTAGTTTGGTACCTAAATTTTATTTATCTAACCTATTACCAGAAAATTTTTGCAAGAATATGAGATGAAACCTAGGGAAAAAATAACTTATCTGATCTCCATATATCTATTTGTGGAGTATGTAGCTCCTGGTTTTAAAGAATACTTGCATATACCAGAATATTCAGGCTTCACGAATATAATAAAAATAACTGTTTCTGTGGATATACATTTAAAAGACTATATTAATGGTTATCACATTCTTACAAATGTTAAAGCACGGCTATGTTTTTTAAAAAGGAACTTGTGTGGTAGCTTGGCTACACATTTAACCAAATATAGCAATTTTATGCAAAAAAAAAAAAGTTGTCTCTCTGCACTATGAAATGAATGCCTTAGAATTTTACCACAGTAAAAAGCAAGGCATTTGGCAATTGAATTAAAAGCAGAAAAGGGTCAGTGTTTGCTCACATGACCCAGGAGAAATGGAAAGATTTCCTACTCAGAGCACAATTACTGCCCCAGCATTTCAAATTCATGCATTATGTCTCTATTATTGTCAGTGCATTTAAACGTAAATACATTGTAATCTTATATTTTTATGTTTTTGCTTTTTTTTAAGTGGGGTATGTACATTTATAACAGTTACCAAAATCTGTGCCATATTGCAAGAGTCCAGTCAAGAAACTTTGCTCTTGTTGTTTTTAACTTTTAGAAACAGTAGCTTCTAGCTGAGAAAAAAGAAACAGGATACTCTAAAGGGGAGCTGATTGTAGGATCATATTTATCAAACTTAATCAAGATAAATTTATTGAAAAACAACAAATATCAAACATATTTTTCTAAATGGTAACTTGTATCTTCTTTGTGAAAGTTTGCGTGGGATTGGGAAAATAAGTTCATTCTACTTAAAGCCAAAAAATCTATCTTTGATGTTTATTTTGTTAAGCTTCTCTTAAAAATTGATGCAGTTGTACCGGTAGATTCAAGATATATGGTTGTATAGTAAAGTATCTCCAGAAATACTTTTAAGCCTGCATGCAAACCACCTCTGCAGTTGCAAACTGTGAATGTTGTAGGGCATTCTGGATGTCAGGGAGTTTTTTTTATTTAAATGGAATGTTACTACATTTATATCTAAATGATTCTTTGACTAATTCAATAAAACTTACACAGATTATGAATAAAAGCACCATTTATGACGTAAAAATTAAAACTTTGACTTATGTATAAAGCTTTCTTTCAAATTATACTACTTAAAAACATATATTGTAACATTTGTTCACTTATTTTCGATACATTGTTCTGACTTGAAAGCAAACAGGTTTAATTATTTAAAATTTATAAACATTATCTTAATAATAAATATGTAATATTCTGTGATTGTTCTGGTGTTTATTGAGGTACGTTTTCACATTTTTCATTAGAAATATACAGAGTAAGAAAGGCAAAAAAAATCACTTCATTATGAAAGTAGTTTTACAATTTTTTATTAATTCAGTCAAAAAATACAGTAATTATATTGTGAAATTTCACTTTCTGAAGGAGTTATATTAATTTATAATTGCTTGTATTGATTTCAATTTCTGTATTCTACACATGCATTTAGTCATCTATAAATATAATATATAGAACAACATACAACATATTCTGGATGTAATACATTCTTTGTCCTCCAAAATCAGTTTATACTCAATGAGTATTTTAAATTAAAATCTCTTATCTAACTATCAATCATTTATCTATATAATGGGATAGTTTTCTGTTTGAACTTTACCTAAGAGATCAGACAGATTTTAAAATGTATGATATTTATGATAAATTTATTATTGGTATCAATGTAAGATGGTATCTTCATCCTTAAAATTTACAGGAGAAAATCCTTGTGAGTACAATCTAGTCTAAAATACATAAAAATCGAAAATACAGAAAAAAAATCCTTTCCTGTAAATGGTTGCCAAAGTACTCAGTTGTGCTCTAATAGTTTTTGTACCCAAATAAATGTATAATTAATTTAGAAGAATTAAAAATATATTTGACAAGCTCTAAGTAAGGTGTAGAAACCACAAACACTTCAATATTTATTGCAACTAAATAAGGATGCTTACAGTTTCAGTCTTTCATGTATTTTTACAAGAATAGCATTGAAATTTTAGCTACTCATTTATTTTATGTCTTTTATTGTTCATGTAAGAATAATGTTGATTTATCCTAAAAATTATTATAAAAACAGTAAGATGTTTTATTAATAGAGGATCTCTTTTATTTTAAAAGCAGTGATGAATGTGAATCAATTCTAATATACTCGTTTTATCCTTTTTCTCTACTTTTTTGAATTGAAATATACACAAGGAAACAAAACATAATATAATGGATTTTTTCATTTCTAGTGAATAAATATTAATATATAACTAAAACTATATTTATTTTAGACCAAAGCTATTTCTCATTTTAATTATGCATCTTTTACAAAAAACACTGTCCATTTGCAATCTCAACTGACTCCTGAATTGTAAATTTTACTTCTTACAAAAGCAAGTCAGTTGTCTTTAACTTAAATCTATAGGCCCATGTGTATGAGACTAAGAATTTCTATAGTAGGTACACATATTTAGTTAGTCTGGATATTTTGATAAATTTCTAATATTGTGGTTTTAAGAATACTGAAATTCTTTTTATTTTGAAAGAAAATTATCCTAACTTAGACATACTCATTCACAACGGCTACTCACACACTACTGATACTAGAATTAATAGACAATATACTTGGATGGAAAGAGGCATAACGAAATAACTGCCTTACTTCATGGATGTGTGAATTTTGGTAAAAATAACTAAAATGAATAAATGAGGTCTTGGGATACTGCACAATGTAAAAGTTTCAGTACTCATTGCTTCCAGAAGATGAAAATAATAACTAAAGCAAAAATGTCACAAAAAATTGCATTTCAAAAAAAGACAGAAAAATAGTGTGTATCATCATTATCAGATGTTTTATTTTATTGAAGTATCTTCAACACATTTTATGAGAAATAACAATGAATGTAATTGAGTTGCATTCTTAAAAATAAAACAATACGTTTTAACAGGGTGGTGATCTTACGAGTGAATAACAGCCAACAGACACATGAAAAAATGCTCAGCATCACTGGCCATCAGAGAAATGCAAATCAAAACCACAATGAGA
>NW_012103787.1:467482-486421 GCF_000951045.1 Mandrillus leucophaeus
CTAGGGTTTTATTCAGAGTTTGGAAGAATTAACCAAACTGCACATCACAGATATGCCACTTTTGTTATCAGTCAAATTCAAGACATTGTCATTATGTCTTCTACCATACACTCCTCTCTAGACTCTTCAGACCGACCTTTCTTGCCTCATGTCCCAAATGTCTGCTGCTACCTTTCCTCTCTAGATCTCTATTCCACAGCACAAATTTCTGTATAACTTTAAACTGTGTTACGAATTGTCTCTTTACCATTTTGCTTTAACTGAAAATTAACTTCTCATGCAGTCATTTTAACAGAACACTGCCCATTCCCCAGTACCAATGGATAATTACATGACAACATGAGTTAGCAGCTTTTCTAGCTCCAAAATGCTAGAAATGTGTATGTATGTGTGTGTGGTGTATCCTGAAAGCTAATGTTTCCATCCAACAATATTCATGCCTGTGACTACTCATCATTAACACCTATCAACCTATGTGGTCATTTTCATGTATTTATCAAACATGTTGACAATAAACTCAGTTTTTTCAAAAAAAGAAAAGAAAAAAAGAAAAAAAGAAAGTGTCAACCACTCTTCGAATGAACGTTAGTCCCACCCTTGCCTGGGTGTTCTTAGATGATTATTTCCCAAGATATTTTTTGCAACAATCACTAAGGAAATATATAATTTCTGAAATCAGTTACTCCCCAAATTTTTCACTGGTTATATTTTATAACAAATATTATGTTAACATTGTCATATGAATAAGTTTGTAAGTCAACTTTGGTTCATATCAACGTACAGTTAATCATGCTATCTATGGCCTCCTTGTCTTTGCAATCTCATACAGACACAGATAAACTGTTTCCAAAAAATGGTATTACATTTAAGTTTAAAATCACATTTTTAATTTATACTCTATTACACATTGAAGGGATAATTGAATTTAACAACTTAGGGATGGAAATGCGAATCAAATACCCTACTTAAAACTGAGGAAACATATATAAGGTAAGAACCTAGACTTTGGAGCCTCACTTCAAATCTGAGCTCTATCCCTACTGAATGTGAGTTATTGGGAAAGTTATTTAATCTCTCCAGCCCTCAATTACCCCACCTACACAATGAACAAAAAAAAGAAGTAACTACCCTATCTACTTGTTACGAAGACTGATTGAGCTGTTATTGGTACACCATGTAGACAATGGCACATAATAGAACGACATAGATTTTTGTTAAACAAGTGAAGTTAAATTGATTTTTTAAATGCCAGTCATGCTTAATACATTAAGAATGAAGAGTATTGGGACTCTTTCTGACATAAAACAGGAATTGAAAAATAATAAATATTAAAAGACAGGATATAGGAAAAATGCTGATGCAGGACATGTAATGGAAGTTCTACCAATGACAGCAAAACAAAAATGCAGAATTGAGCAAATCCATCTATCTTATCTAATATTCAATCCCCATGATATATTTATTTGGCAATATATAATTAGTTTTACAATTACACACTAAAAACTTAAGTTTTTAAAAATTGGCATTTCTTGACAAACAATTTTACATTTATTAATATTGATTGTATAAAATTTTGAAAATGCTATAAGCAAAACTGAGAGTTAAAACTATGTATAGAAGCGTATTCAAAAAATAAAGATTTATGTGGTAAAATCTATTTGTATATAAACAAGATCATGCTATAGCATTATATACTATATTATACTTTCCTATGTATTATAGTCTGTTTTCTATTTTAATTTATGTATTTGGAATACTTATATTTCGGTGCAATTGCTTCTAAGATTTTTTTAAGTTTGTTTCATTTAGATGTATGCCATCATTTTTAAAATTAACTTATTTTAAGTCAATCAATAGTGCATTATCAACCTAGAGGGACTGCATATTATTGCACATGAGGTAAATGGAAAAGACCACCTAGCTATTTAAAATTAATTAGAGAGAGAAGCTCTATATTCAGGAAACTATATATTGAAAACAAGATAAGAAAATACTAACCATGATCTTAAGGACATTATAATGTATTCTCCCCAAAATACTAGATGCCACACTATTGATGAGAGGTAACTGTTACAGTTCTTCTTAAAAATAATAATAACAAAATGTTTCTAACGCTAAAGAATCTCATATTTTAAAAATATTGCTTTGCTATAAAATCTAACCTATTTCCTAGGTAGTTATATTTGCTGCTTTTGGAAAACTGCAGAACACTCTTGGCCGGGCGCGGTGGCTCACACCTGTAATCCCAGCACTTTGGGAGGCCTCGCGGTGTGCGTCACTTGAGGTCAGGGATTCAAGACCAGCCTGGCCAACATGGTGAAACCCTATCTCTACTGAAAATAGAAAAGAAAATTAGCCGGGCATGCTGCTGTGTGCCTGTAATCCCAGCTACTCAGGAGGCTGAGGCATGAGAATTGCTTGAACCCTGGAGGCAAAGGTTTCAGTGAGCCGAGATCATGCCATTGCACTCCAGCCTGGGAAACAGAGTGAGACTTCGTCTAAAAAAACCACTCACACTTTCTATGAACATGAAAGAAAATCAGAGAGACAATCTGGCTGTCAATATTTCTAATTCACAAAATTAAAAAGTTAGAATATCACTAAGGCTATATAGCATTTAAAAATATTGTGATGTGACTGTGCGCGATGGCTCACACCTGTAATCCCAGCACTTTGGGAGGCCGGGGTGGGCGGATCACAAGGTCAGGAGTTCGAGACCAGCCTGCCCAACATGGATAACCCTCTCTCTATTAAAAATACAAAAAATTAGCCAGGTGTGGTGGCACACACCTGTAATCCCAGCTAATTGGGAGGCTGAGATAGAAGAATTACTTAAACCCAGGAGGAAGAGGTTGCAGTGAGCCGAGATCACACCATTGCATTCTCACTTGGGCAAGAGAGCAAGACTCCATCTCACGAAAAAAAAAAAAGAAAAAGTAATGCTTAATTAACAGTATATCAGGACTTGTTAACATAAATTATAAGTAAACACATTATTTATTAAACCAATAAGTATTAACTACTGATAATATGTTATATACTCATCTATAATTCAAACATGTCTCCTGTCCTCATGACACCTTCAGTATATTAAGATGACTCTAATGTAAACACAATGTAAACCTACATTCATGTTAACATTGGGCAGTGTTGTGAGAGCAACATGGTTGGAGGAGTAGGAAAGACTCATGAAATAGATTCTTAGATAAAAAGTCTTGAAAGGAAGATTGTAAATTTAATGAGGAAATCTTGCTTTTTAAAACTATTGTTATCTCCAGTATGTAGAAGAGCGTTCAACATAGAGTAAGGCTCAAAAACTGCTAGAATCAATGGATATGTGAAAGAATAAATAATTGAAAACCAGCAGTGGGCAAGATGAAAATATATTTTACACAGACAGAACTGTTTGTTTATGTGTAAAGAACCCTCATGTATTATAATAAACTGAAGAAATCACTGTGTTAGCCCATTTGCATATACTGGCTATAAAGGAATACCTGAAGCTGGGTAATTTATAATGAAAAGCTCATGGTTCTGCAGGCTGTCTACAAGTATTAGTGTCCACATATGCTTCTAGTGAAGGACTCAGGAAGCTTACAATCATGGTGGAAGGTGAAGGAAGTTAGCATATCACATGGCAAGAGAGGGAGCAAGAACAGGAGAAAGTGGTGTCAGACTCTTTGAAACAAATGACTCTTACATAAACTACTAAAGAGAGAACTCACTCATTACCATTAACATGGTATCAAGCCATCCATAAGGGATCTGCCCCATGACTCAAACATCTCCCATTAGGCCCACCTCCAACACTGGAGATCACATTTCAACATGAGATTTGGAGAGGGCACACATCCAAATTACATCACTACTCACAGTATATTGTAGCTTGAATTTAAATTACAATTGAAGAAGCAGAAGATACTAATAGAAAAGTCAGTAAGAATGATATTATGAATGAACTTTTATATGCCTTATAAAAGTCTGAAATTTGAATGATATACTTATATTTTTACTTTAAAACCAAAAACTTATAAAACAGTATAGAGTAAAATTAGAATTAATAAAAACAAATCACAGAATGGAACCTATTTATGAATAGCTTCCAATATGTAAAATGAAAATAGCACTTAGAAGAGGAAAAAGGGAATGATTATACACTATTGATGGGAATGTGAATTAGCACAAACTCTATGGAAAACATTATGCAGAATTTTCAAAGAACTGAAAATAGAATTACACTTTGATCCAGTAATCCCACTACTAGGTACCTTACTAAAGGAAAATAAATCATTTAATCCTAAAGACACCTGCCCTATATATTTATTGCAGCACTATTCACAAAAGCATAGTTATGGAATCCACCTACATATCCAAAAATGGATGAGTGGATTAAAAGTGTGGTATATATTAACCATGGAATATTACTCAGATGTAAAAGGAATTAAACTATATGTTTTTTGGCAACATGGATGGAACTGGACGCCATTATCTTTAGTGTAAAGACTCAGAAACAGAAAGTGAAAAACCACACATTCTCGCTTATAAGTGGGAGTTAAACAATGGTTATACAAGAACATACAGAATAGAATGATGTGTGGTCATGGGAGGGGGACAAGGGATAAAAAATTACCTATTAGATACAAGGTAGGCTATTTGGGTAATAGTGACAATAAAAGCCTAAACTTCACCTCTATCCAATATATCCATGTAAGACAACTATGTTTGTACTTCCAAATGCATACAAATTTAAAAAAAATCATATTAGAAAACAAACAAAGTGGAAAAGCTCCATAACACTGGTATGGGAAATGATTTTTTGGAAAGAATCCCAAAAGCACAGAAAACAAAATCAAAAATAGACAGTAGGATTGCATCAAACTAAAAAACTTCTGTACAGCAAAAGAAAAAAAAATAAGAAAGTGAAGAGACAACTCAAGTGGGAAAAATATTTGCAAATAGCATATCTGATAAGGGGTTAATATCCAAAATCTATAAGGAACTCAAGCAACTCAATAGCAGTAAAACAAACTGGTGAAAATGGGCTATTTATGTTTAAAGCTAAACAAAAAAGAGAAACAGAGCAAGATGAGTAGTAGGATTTTAAATCAACTCCTAAGTTAACAAATGGATAGATACACAGACAGCTTTTCATTTCTTCTTTTTCATAGTTGATTTGCACAGTTGGACTCCTTGAATTATATAAAGGGTGAAATAAAATAAAAAACTGAAATTTTTGTAACAGTCAGTTTTTTTTATTGATATCCTACTGTTTTGAATCTCAGAGTTCACAAGAAATAGTAATTATTGTAGTTTGTGAGGTGTCCCAGAAGCAAAATAAACAAGAGAAATAGATGTGCTTAGATTTTTTTTTTTCATTCAGGTAAAGTAGTTTGTTTTGGTGACAGTAGGCAAATTAGACTCATTCAAGTTTCCTATGTTTTTCATTCTTCAATTAATGTTTACTTTGATAATTAAATTAGTTCTATATCTAGTTCTACTTTTATCTATGAAAGTGATATTAGACTTATTCCACCTATAACACTTGAAATTCTAACAAAAATTCTTAAATATTTTATGCATTAGTAACATGTTTTACTGCCCTAAACCACATTTCTGCTGACAGTGATAGATTTAACTAAAATCCACTGGTGTGTATACATATGCCTTTGCCACACTGATTATGGATGCACATTTCATTCTTTTAAACTCTTAATTTTTTTTTCCTTGCAATTGCCGTTTCAGTTTTTCAAGGGAATTTTATTCAAAAATCGACTGTAATGTTTACAGATATGTTCTCTGATGCTCCCAGCTTAAGGTTCTGATTTATTGTCTTTGTAACCCATTAGGATGCAAAGTTCACAAATGGGAAGAACAGAAGTCTTAATCACCATATTACTTGTAGTGCCTGGTGTTGGCTCCCAACAAATATTTTTTTAGTTAAATGAATTCTTTCAAGAATAAATTGAATACAGGAACAATTAAATTAGTGTTTTCTTCCTTCTGTAAAAATGAAAGCTTTAAAAATATTGATAAATATGTCAATTTATCATGATGATATAAACACAGAATGTCAATGCACCCTTGACAATTAGCTTAAATTTTTAACCAATTATTTCTTTCTTATTGAGAAATCAATTATTTAATGTATTTCTACCCTACGAAATACGTTTATATGAATGTTGAGCAAATATTCATACCCTTATCCCAGTTAAATCTCTATAATCACAACCTAAAATTTTTCTACAAAATTACTTGAAAACTTTTGAAAAACTGTATAAGCGAAGATCAACCTGGTGAATGGTTTAATTCAGGCATTTTCTAAACAATGGTCTATTTTAATAACCTGAAGGAAAGAAGACTTAGTGCCTGTCAAAGGCTTTTTTTGTTGTTGTTGTTGTTTTGGTTCTTTTATTGCAAAGGCACTAAACAAAAGAGCACTTTTACCAATGTTCTAATTAACCATGAGCATTCCTTATCTCTTAAAACCAATTTTATTTTTGTTCCATCTGCATTTGATTCATCTCTGGATGATGGGAGCAACAGAAGATTCAATTATGAAATATGGTAGTGTTTGAGAAAGGTGTACTAAATTTTCTTATCATAACTATTTTAATTTGTATTGCCATAACACAAAAGTATATAATAGATGCACATTATATGTGTGAGAAAATGGCTTCATGGAATGAGTTAGGGAGGATTCTCTCCTCAATTTTTTTTGAACAGTTTCAGGAAAATTGGTATTAGTTCCTTGTACAACTGGTAGAATTTTGTTGTAAATCCATCTGGTACTGGGCTTTTTTTTTTGTTTTTGTTTTTGGTTGGGAGGTTTTTAGTTAATTAATTCAGTTTCACTACTCATTATTGATCTGTTCAGCACCTCTAGTTCTTCCTGGTCCATTCTGGGAGGTTGTATACTTCTAGAAATTTATCCATTTCCTGCAG
This sequence comes from Mandrillus leucophaeus, assembly GCF_000951045.1. Classification (NCBI taxonomy): domain Eukaryota; kingdom Metazoa; phylum Chordata; class Mammalia; order Primates; family Cercopithecidae; genus Mandrillus; species Mandrillus leucophaeus. The sequence goes on from NW_012103787.1 coordinate 474,425, forward strand.
GTTTCCTAGTTTGTGAGCCTAGAGATATTCATAGTAGTCTCCAATTATGTTTTGTAGTTCTGTGGTATCAGTTGTAATGTCTCCTTTTTCATTTCGGATTATACTTGAATTAATCTTGTATCTTAAAACACGAAAACAAAAGAAAGACACACAGAAAAAAGAAAGAAAAGAAAAACAGATTTAAATATTTTTCTAAAGCTTAGTTTTCGCTTGGATAAAAGCATAGTTAGAAAATTGAGGGTTTTGGTGCATATATTCACATTGAACCATTTTAGTGTTTGCTATAAAATAATGATTTGAAATGAATGCTTTATTGTATTATTTATGCAATAATTTTATTTTTCACAACCTTTTGGAAATACTTACATGATTTCCAGACACCTAAATCCAGTTATAAATAGCATCCCATTAAAATAAAAATAAAGAGGTCGTATCTAGCGTATTAACAGTCTACTTAATTAAACAGCAACATGGCGGTACTGATATATAAATTGTTAAAATATTCGTACTCCCAAAAGTAATTAGGCTGTGTCATATGTTTTCAAAAAACCTTATTACAAAACATCATTAAAGTTATTTTTCTTTCAAAGCAGGAACACTTGTCTTTTTTAAAAAATTAATAAATAAAAAGCAGCCTGAAAAAGAATTGCAGTTCTAATCTGCTCACAAACATTTGTCACTTCATAACACTATTCTAATTCTGTTATTTGGTTATGTGCTTTATTGAAAAAAACAGAAATATTATTAGATTGAATTGCAAATATTCTGATTTGTAGCACAAAAGAAATATTTGTTATAGATGAGAAATTAATTTTCTTTATTGTCTTCCTCTTTAAAACAAATGTTTCTGAGGAAATTATATCTCCATTAAATTATTAATATCATAAATTCTGTGCTTCTTGTTGTGAGTTTCTATTGCTATCATTTTTAACTGAGCTTGTATTGTCCATATATTAAATTAGGTAAAAACAATCTAAGAAACAATAAAACTTGAATGGAAGCTTCCAAACATCAGTATATTTTTGTTACTCTGACAAGCTTAATGACTATCTCAATCTAAACCCTAAATGATATTTGACTTAAAAAAAAGGGAAAATCACTTTTTCTCTTTTTCAGTTTGAGAAACCAGCAGCCAAAATTTTACTATGTGAATATATATGTCAGTAATTTCATCTTAACATATATGTATCAAAATTAATAAAACTGTCATCAGCACTGAAATTTGATAGATACGCATTCCTAAAAATAGATATTTTTACACATCTGATACACTATGCTATGTAGAGAAGATTATTTATATTTTTGAAAATGCAATCATTTTTGAATTTGTGTAATATTTATTACTTATTTTTATCCTAGTAACTAATAATCTCAATATCTAAAATAGCAAGATTTGTTAATATTAAAATTTATGTTATGTGGACAATATAATGTACTTATATTATTTCTTTTATATTCACAGTTAAGTATGTAAAAAAAATTTTGTATGTTGTATTTATTACTTAGATCCCATTAAAAGGGAGTTTGTTAGAGCACAATGAATCAGCAAGTTGTTCCATTTTCACTAATTTTCTATATTATAGATTTTTTCTTCCAAAATAATTTTAAAATATTAGCTGTGTACTCAAAGTATACACACAAAAAATAATTGAAATTATTTAATGCATTTAAATCTGCCATACCTTTTAACTAAATCTGGGAACAATTAGAATAAATAATCACAAAAATAAGATTATTTAAATTCATTCAACAAAACATGGCCACTCTATGGCACAGAGTTAAACTGATACCATTTCAGATAGGTAGATGTGAATGCTGCATTTCTCTCTCTTTCTCTATTTTTGTTAGTCTTATCAAACTCACCTGTTCGCTGGTTCCTTCAACTACTCTGTTAATCACATTCAGAACACACACACACACACACACACGCACGCGCACACACACACACACACATGCACGCGTGCACACACACACACACACATTTTTTTTTTTTTCAGGGAATAACTTAAGAAGAATACTCCATGACTAACTTTAATAAAAGCAGAATAAACTTGAAACCAAATTTTTTAAAGAAAAAAAGTGCATGCTAGTCTCTCTCTCTAAAATTTCAGTGCAACATTCCTGGACAAAATAGTAACCAAAAGTCCATCTTACATAAGATTGCAAGGTTGGTGGTCATCTCTCAGTAAGTGAATATTGAACCTCTTTAATCTTTTTGCTGTCACCAGGAGAATCAGGAACAACCTTACCGTGGGGCACCATTGAGGCTAGAGGGAGTTTCTTAATCTGACTGGCATGAGACCAGTAGAAGCTTTTATGTGTATGAAATCTGTAGCTGAGTGCTGCTGGGACAGAGGAACAAAATTTTTGGATAATGTTGTCATGGGTGGGACATTGCCAGTCAGAGATCCCTTGAACTGTTCGCTGAATGTTTATATACAAGAAAATTGAAAAAGATATAAGTACATATTTGAGAAGTATGTATCTATATTTTATTAGTGATCTCTTCTGCAACATTGAACTAGATTTCTCAATGTTGCAGAAGAGATCACTAATAAAAAAAAAAAAAGTTTAAAGTAAACCATGTGGCATTTAATAGTGTTTGGAGGGATAAGTCTAATCTCATCTAAGATAGATTAGTAGATAGATAGATAGATAGATAGATAGATAGATAGATAGATAGATAGATAATAGGTAGATGATAAAATAGGTAAGTTGATGAAGACAGATTTTAGCATGTTCGTGTGCATGTGTGTATATGTATTCTTATTTTAGATGTCTGTTCCATATGTTGTGAAACAAGCAATAATGCTCCAATAGCTCTGAGCAAATCTAGTGTTTATGTTGTGGATTTTAAATAACATTTTCTACAAAAGGGTACCAAGTCTCATTGGATTTATGGTCTGGGGCATGGAGAGTACAAGATGATTCTGGAATATCTCCTATCTAAGAGTTAAGTAATACTCAAAGAGTGATAGTAACACAATTCAATATATTTCCACTTAACACTTCTGAACGTGTGTGTGTGTGTGTGTGTGTGTGTGTATTGGTGTATGTATGTATGAGACAGAGAGAGAGAAGGATGGCAATTTGATTTTAAAATTTCTATGTGACAGCAAATTTTAATTAAACCTTACAAACAAATATATCTAATTTAAATCAGTTGGAGTATAGGGTAATATTTTCATAAATCTTGTATAACTTTTTATTAGAGAGCCATTTATGAGAAACCCATAGCCAACATTATACTGAATAGGCAAAAGCTGGAAGCATTTGCCCTGAGAACTAGAACATGACAAAAATGCTTATTATCTCCAGTCTTATTCAACATAGCACTGGAAATTCTACTCAGAGCAATCAGGAAAGAGAAAGAAACAAAGTGCATCCAATACGAAAAGAAGTCAACCTATTTTTTGTCACTGATGATAAGATTTAATACCTAGAAAACCCTAAAGACTTTGTTAAAAAGCTCCTGGAACAGATTAATGACTTTTGTAAAGTTTTGGGATAAAAAATTAATGTACAAACATCAATAGCATTTTTTTTCTTCCACTTTTATTTTAAATTTAGGGGTACTTGTGCAGAATGTGCAGACTTGTTACATAGGTAAACATGTGTCATAGTGGTTTCCTACACAGACCATCCCATCACCTAGGGATTAAGCCCAGCATCCATTAGTTATTCTTCCTGATGCTTTCTCTCTCCCAACCCCGCAACAGGCCCCAGTGTGTGTTGTTCCCTGCCATGTGTCCATGTGTTCTCATTATTCACCTCTCCCTTATAAGTGAGAACGTGTGATGTTTAGTTTTCTGTTCCTATGTTAGTTTGCTGAGAATGATGGCTTCCAGCTCCATCCATGTCCCTCTAAAGGACATGATCTCATTTCTTTTTGTGGCTGTGTAATATTCCATGGTGTATATGTACTACATTTTCTTTATCCAGTCTCTTATTGATGAGCATGTAGGTTGATTTCATGTCTTTGCTATCGTGAACAGAAATGCTACTGATTAAACTACATAACTTAATGAGTAGTATTTTTATACACCAATTATGTTCAAGCTGAGAGCCAAATTAAGATCACAATTACATTTATAATAGGCACAAAAAATAAAATATTTAAGTATATATCTAACCAAAGAGATAACATATCACTACAAGGATAACTACAAAAAACTGCTAAAATAAATATTAGGTGATACAAATAAATGAAAAATCATTCCATACTCATGAACTGGAAGAATCGATGACATTAAAATGGACACATTTAAACTACACAATAAGGTTACAGTAACCAAAACAGCATAATACTGGCACAAAAACTGACACACAGTCAAATGAAACAGAATAGAGAACCCAGAATTACAGTCGCACACCTACAGCCATCTGATCTTTGAAAAAGTTGACAAAAATAAGCAATGGGAAAGCATTTCTTATTCAATAAATGATATATGGCTGGCTGGCTAGTCATATGCAGAATGAAACTGGACCCCTATATTCCAGCTTATATAAAAATTAGCCCAACATGGACTAAATATTTAAGTGTGAGATCGCAAACTATTAGAATCCTAGAAGAAAATGTAGGAGACACCATTCTAGGTAACAACCTTAGGAAAGTATTTCTATTTCTTCAAAAGCAATTGCAACAAACACGAAAATTGACAAGTGTGACCTAATAAAACTAAAACTCTTCTGCCCAGCAAAATAAACTATTAATGGAGTAAACAGACAACATACAGAATAGGAAGAAAGATTTGCAAACTATGCATTAGACAAAGGTCTGATATCTAGAGCTTATAAGGAACTTAATTCAACAAGTAAAAAACAAATAATCCCATTAAAATGGGCAAAATATGTGACCAGACACTTCTCAATGACAACATACAAGAAAAACCTCGTTCCACATTACTAAATACTAGAAAAACATAAATCAAAACCACAATGAGATATCATTTCACACCAGTCAGAATGGCTAACATTAAAATGTCAAAAACAAAAACACAGATGCTAGCAAGGTATTGAAGAAAAGAGAACGCTTATACACTATTGGTGGCAATGTAAATTAGTTCAGCTACTGTGGAAAGAAATTTGGAGATTTCTCAAAGAACTTAAAGCAGAAGTACAATTCGACTCAGTAATCCTATTACTGACTATATATCTAAAAATAGATAAACATGCTCCAAAGAGGAACATGCACTTGCATGTTAATTGTAGCACTACTCGCCAATAGCAAAGACATGAAATCAACCTAGATGACCATTACGGTGGATTAGATAAAGAAAATTTGATACATATACACCATGGAATACTACACAGCCATAAAAAATAATGAGATTATGAGCTTTGCAGCAATATGGATCCAGCTGAAGGCTGCTATTCTATATGAATTAATGCAGAAACAGAAAACCAAATGCTGCATGTTCTCACTTATAAGTGGGAGTAAAGCATTGCCTATTCATGGACATAAAGATGGCAACAATAGACACCAAGGACTTCTGTATAGTGGAGATAAGGATGGGAAAACATAGCGTAAAAAGTGTTGGATACCTGCACATGTACCCCCTGAATCTAAAGTCAAAGTTAAAATTATTTTAAAAAGAAAGTGCATTATACAAAAGACAAAAAATAACAAATATTGGCAAGGATGTGTGTAAAAGGAAATCCTTGTACACTGTTTATTGGAATATAAATTAGTTCAGTCATTATGGAAAACAATTTGGAAGAACTTCAAAAAATTAAAAATAGAACTACTATATGATCCAACAATCCCACTCTAGGGTATAAAATCCAATGGAAATAAAATCAGCATATCAAAAAATTATCTGCAGTCCCATGTATATTTCAACGTTATTCACAATACCCAATATAAAAAGTCAACGTAAATATCTGTCAACAGATATATAGAAAAAGAAAATTTAGCATATATACATATGGAATACTATATATATAGTCTTTTAAAGGGGAAATCCTATTATTTGTGACAATATGTATGAAACTGGAAGACATCATGTTATGTAAGATAGACACAGAAAGACAAATATTGAATTATGTCATTTATATGTGGTAGCAGGAACAGCTATAAAAAATACGTAAGGCTAGATAATATATAAAGGAAATAAGTAGTTTATTTGGCTCATGGTTTAGCAGACTGTATAAGAAACATGATGTTGACATCTGTTTGGCTTCTGGTGAGAACATCAGGGATCTGTTACTCAAGGAAGAAGGTGACAGGAAACCAACATGTCCAATATGGTGAAAGTGGGAGCAAAGGAGAGGAGAGGAAGTGCCACACTATTTAAAACAATCAACTATTATGTGAACTTACAGCAAGAAGGCGCTCATTACCACAGGAAGGGCAGCTAACCACTAATGAGGGATCCATCCCCATGACCCAAGTACCTCCCACCCTTTCCCACCCACCTCCAACACTGGGGATTACATTTCAAGAAGAGATCTGGAGGGGGCAAGTATCCAAAGCATATCATATGTGCAATCTAAAAAATTAGAGTTTATGGAAGTAGAGTAAAATGGTATGTGGTGGTGAGGGTGCAAGTGGGGGAAATGTTGGTTGAAAGACACAAAATTTCAGTTAGGAGAATAAGTTCAAGAGATCAGTCGAACAACATGGTAACTATATTTAATAACAACATATGGCACACTTGAAAATCATTGATGGAGTAGATTTTAAGTGTTCTCACCTCAAAAAAAGACCAGTATGTGAAGTAATGCATATGTTGATTATTTCAATCAGCCATACAATGTATACATATTTGAAAACATGGTATGCATGATAAACACATACAGTTATTATTTTTCAATTAAAAATTAAATTAAAAAAATAAAAAAGTAAAATAAAAAAATTTCTGTGATAAAATTACAAATAATCTTGGGGGCAAAGATGAGGAATTAGTCTGCATATACCTATATTTGTATAAACCCTTCTCAACATCGGTCTTGGGCAAATAATTTATTGCTTATTCCTTAAAGTCAATTGCAACCAAAGCAAAAATTGACAAGTGGGACCTAACTAAATAAAAGACTTTCTGCACAGAAAAAAAAAAATATATATATATATATATATACACACACACACACACACACACACACACATACATATATATGTCTCAACAGACTAATCCAAGAATGGGAGAAAATATTTGCAAATGAATCTGACAAAGATCTAATATCTAGGATCTATAAGGAATTTAAACAAATCAACACGAAAAAAGAACTCCATTAAAAAGTGGGTACAGGACATGAACAGACACTTCTCAAAGAAGACATATAAGCAGCCAACAAACATGGGAAAAAAGCTCCACATCACTAACATCAGAGAAATAGAAATCAAAACAACAGACCCAAGTGAGTGAATCACTTGAGGTCAGGAGTTCGAGGCCAGCCTGGCCAACATGGTGAAACCCCATCTCTACTAAAAATGCAAAAATTAGCTGGGCGTGGTGGCAGGTGCCTGTAATCCAGCTTCTTGGGAGACTGAGGCAGGAGAATCGCTTGAACCTGGGAGGTGGAGGTTGCAGTGAGCTGAGATTGGAGATTGCGCCATTGCCCTCCAGCCTGGGGGACAAGAGCGAGACTTTGTCTCAAAAAAAAAAAAAAAAAAGAAAAGAAAAGAAATCAAAACAACAATGAGATACTATCTCACACCAGCCAGAATGGCTTTTTAAGTCAAAAAATCAAAACAAAACAGAATAAACAGCAACAACAACAACAACAAAAAACAGATGTTGAAGGCATTGTGGAGGAAAGGAAACACTTCTACCCTGTTGATGAAAATGTAAATTAGTTTAGCCACTTGAAAAGCAGTTTGGAGATTTCTCAAAGACGTGAGTTAAACTACTATTCAACCCAGGAATTTTATTCCTGAGTGTATACCCTAAGGAAAAATAAATTATTATATCAAAAAGGCACATGCTCTGGTATGCCCATTGCAGCACTATTCATGATAGCAATGACATGGAACCAACACAGATGCCCATCAGCAGTGGATTGGATTTAAAAAATGTTGTTCACATACACCGTAGAATACTATGCAGCCATAAAAAAGGAAATCATGTCCTTCACAGCAACATGTATTCAGCTCAAGGCCATTATCCTAAGCAAAGTAATGCAGAAACAGAAAACCAAACACTAGGTGCTCTAATTTATAAGTGGGCGCTAAACATTGAGTACACATGGACACAAAGAAGGAAACAACAGACATCAGGGCCCACTTGAGGGTGGAGGGTGGAAGGATGACTGAGGATTGAATAACTACCCATTGGCAACTCTGCTCACTTCCTGGGTGACGTGGTCAATCATACCTCAAACCACAGTATTATGCAATATATCCATGCAACAAACCTGCCTGTGTACTTCGTGAATCTAAAATAAAAGCCCTAAAGGATTTTTAGAAAAATGAAGCAATGAAAATTAGGAGTGAGATTTGCCAAGGAATTGAATAATGGACTAATGCAGCAAAATAGATTCTAAAAGATTCTCACATATATGGATCCTTGGTGTCAGTCATGGATGGTAGGAGCAGCAAGGATGGATTATGTTTAGCTTTGAATATCTATTGAAAAAAAAAATGTGTTTTATACTTTTCAATAGGAACAAAAATTATTTCCAGGTGGGACGTAGACCTCAATATTGATGACAAAAACAATCAAAGATAGAACATGACAAAGGAAACTATTTTACTGAACTTTCAGTTGTCAACTACTCTTAAACGCACCATAAACACAATATTCATATGAAAAAAGATAAATTGAAGTAAATTAAAATTATAAACTTTTGTTAAACAAAACATACCAGTAACACGGTGAAAATGTACATGTAATGTAAGAAAAGATGTCCTGAATACATATGATAACTAAGCAAACATTTTAAGAAAAATAACTTAAACAAATAAATAATTAAAAGAGACAAAATAGGAAATAATACACAAATGACTTACTTGGACATTTCAAGAAGAGTTTGTTCAAAAGCCCCCCCAGGAAACATATAAATAATTATTCAACTTTTATTTTAATTAAAATTTTATCAAAATAATAAACAGTTAAGTTACTAAAGATTCTACTACATTCATACCAGAATGTATGTATTATGACTGAATTTAAAATTTTTGACCAAAATTGAAAATACATTTAACACTACCAAATGTGGACTAGAATATGGAACAGTGGAGCTAATATTTCCAGTGAAATATAACATAAATAGAATCATGCATGTAATATGAAATATAACATCAGTTTGTAAAGTTGTACATTCTATTTAGAAGATTGTCATATTAAAGATGAACTATGCATAAACATATGCATAACATATGCATAAACTATAACTATTAACTTCATTCCTACATACATGCCTGAGATACCAATGCACATATGTATCAGAAGTTGCATAGAAAAATGCTAATAGTTATATTGCAATTGTACAACCATATCAGTATCTCAGATTTCCACCAACAGAAGAATCATTTGTAAATCGTAGCATATTCCTAAAATGGAAAATGTATAAATGAAAGAAAATTAGCAACTACTACTTCAAAAACATAGATTAATCCTTCACATTGAATGAAATAAGCCAAGTAAAAAAAGTACATACTGTATGATTCCATTCATAACAGTTGGAAACACGCGAAATGAATTTATGATAACAGAATTCATGATATTTCGGTATGAAAACTATGGTCTTGAAGTATGGATTATGGGAAGGACAACTGGGTTATTGCTCATAATCTGTTTTGGGATCTGAATGTCAAGGTGGAATTTTTGTGTTTCTGGTGGCTGTGATATACTTCAAAAAGAGTAATCTTACATTAATATAGTTTTGTATGATTAGTTAGCCACCTATTTGGAAAAAAAAAGTCTTTGGTGGAATCAGTGAAAAATAATGTGAGTTTTAAATTAATCTAAATATTTAAAATGGGGAGTGAAATAAAAATAAACCATAAAATTATGTGTAATTAATTCTCTTTAAAACTCTTTATTAAATAAGACAAGAATTAAATGATGTAGAACATTAGAATTATTGCCATCGTTTTCATGAGCCTCTCTCTCATTCTCTCATCTTATGTGTATTACATAACTTTTAAAGAAGTGATAGCTAAAACATCATAATTTCAGCTTAATTATTTTAATATATATTAAGATATTAAATTATTACAATATGTAAAATAATAGGCAAAGGTTTTCACAAGCTAAAGTGTAATAGTTACCTCACAGGGTATTTAAAATGCAGATTCTTTTTCCTTATGCTTAAAACTTTCTTGATTATGTTCTGGTAGTTGATTTGCAAATTACATTGTAAGAAATGTTATTCTTGATACCATATATCATTATAAAATGAACACCTAGTATTTATGTAGGATGCTTACTAATTAAGTTGCTAGATATGTTCAGTTAGATATTCTAATAGATATTCAGATAGATGTTCAGTTAGATATTGACCAATCAGATCAATCATATACTTGATAAATCGACTTCACCAAACGTTTGTCAGACTTCTTCTCCCCTCTCCATGGACTCCTAAACCATATATAGATTATTATTGATAATCTGTGTAAAGTAGAAGCTTATCTGTATATCACATTGTTCTAAAGAGATTTAGGGGTCATTCAACAAATAAGAATTATCTGCAATATTGACAACATGAATAGTAATAATAATGTAATAATTATAATTATTAAAATATTGTTATTAACTGAATATATAATCTATGTTATATACCTCTTATTTATGGTTTCCATAATAATTGTTTAGTTAAATATTGACATCTACATTTTCCACAGTGAAAAACTGAGGTTCCCTTTCTGACATGTTGGTGAGAAATAGTGCACTTAATTAGCCTTTTTCCAATATTTAGTACCTGCAGTTCTAGATAATGAAAAGAACTTGGAATGTAGCCAGATGTTCTTTTATAAAATTTATTGAGTAATGATTTTTTTCAAAATTTACCCTTTACAATCAACAAAAAAACTTCATCTCCAACTTTAGATATAAATGGTATATTAATGCCTTAAGAGAAGATAAGATTTATTAGCACGAAATATTAATCTAAACAAGTTAGTCTTAGTTTTTCTTATCAGTGTTTATATTTTATTCTACATAAAGCATGGATTATAGTTTCTTAGTTTAGGTACTAAAACTTATGAGATATTTCAAAATGGTCTTAAGCATTAGAACATATGATGCGTGAGAAATAAGCTGTTTTGTTTCTCTTTTTTCCCTTCAATTAAGTTTCCTATTCGCAGTTTCTTTCCTAAACATTATGACCTAATGGCTTTATTGGGAAATTTATCTTAGTACATTCTGAGAAAGTTTCCTCCTTCCCTTCCTTCCTTCCTTTTCTCTCTGTCTCATGTTTCTGTGAAAGAAACTGTGTTATAGAAGAACTTATTGGTATTCTCATTGATTTGACAAGATATGTAACTAGTGAGATATATATATATATATATATATATATTTGTTTGCTTGTTTTGACGGAGTTCTGATCTTGTTGCCCAGGCTGGAGTGAAGTGGTGCCATCTCAGCTCACTACAGCCTCCGCCTCCTAGGTTCAAGCTATTCTCCAGGCTCCGCCTCCCAAGAAGCTGGGATTACGGGCACCGGACACCGCGCCCTGCTGATTTTTGCATTTTTAGTAGAGACAGGATTTCACCATGTTGACCAGGCTGCTCTCGAGCTACTGATCTCAGGTGATCCATCCGCCTCGGCCTCCCAAAAACTAGTCATATTTTTAAGGCTAAATTACATTTAGTTACTAAATCATATCTGTCATAAAGAAAATATATTTTTTAAAAAATTATTGTGATAGTACTATATTCTGTGTGAGTAAAATGAGGCAATGCTGACAGTTCTGTGAATTAGAGCTTCATTTATGGAAAATACTTTTTTCTAATATTTTTAATGCTTTTCACTTTCTATTTTGTATAGCTCAATTAATCACATGTAATTGTAGTACTTCTGATTCTTTGGAAATAATTATGTCTTTATATAATAT
>NW_012103787.1:487546-489675 GCF_000951045.1 Mandrillus leucophaeus
TATAAAATTTCTAGAAAAGATACAACTATGGAGACAGAAAATAGAATAGAGATTGCCTTGGGCTTCAGATGTAGTGATGGATTGTAGTGATAGATTGCACAAGGTGAAGGACTGACGTTTTAGGGTAAGTAAAGTATTCTAAGCCTGGACTCTGATGATGAGTGAGCAACCACATGTACTTACTAAAATTTATAGACCTGTATACTTACAATGGGTGGATTTTATAGTATATATGGATTTTCATCATCAGAACTATATATAAATAAATGAAACAAGAAAAAGAAAATAAAATGTGGCCATATCAAAGGGACACAGAAGCCGGCTAGTAGTTGTCACTAGCCAATCTAGGAAAATGTGATCATTAGTTTAAATATTCATAAAAACATATTATAAAGTATTAAATAGAAGAGTAAACTATGATTGCATCAGTCTATTATGACAAGTAAATCAATGAATATTTTGATATAGAATGGTATTTTTATAATTTCAAAGTATGCAGATCCAATAATTATTAATAGCAAACAAAAAAATGTAATTTCATAGTCAAAATATTTGGCAGACAAAATCTTAACTATGTGATCCAAATGAACATTATTAGCAATGGGACAGATAAAAAACATGTGCTACCTGATAGTCTGCAATGAGAAGACCATAGCATTAAGTCTGTGAGATTATTGTCAGAGATGCAATGCCTGCATCTAATTTTATGTGGAAACATCAGACACACCACCATTATTGAAAGTCCTAGAAAAAATATTGTTCTGTAGTTTTTAACATTGTCAATTCATAAAATACTAAAGGAAGACTGGAAGAGTTCCAAACTAAGTATATATGACAACTGAATAAAAAATTATGTAGAACTAGTTCATATTCCACTGGACATTATTGGGACAATTTGCAGAGTTTGCATGTGATCTTGGTATTAGAATAGAATGATGTATCAATGTGAATTTCATGAATATTTTTGGCTATGTAGTGATTATGTATGAGACATATTTGTAAGAAACACACACTGAAGCATTCTGGGGTAATAGAACAAGATGTTGGCAACTTTCACGCAAATTGTTCAAAAATATTTTTGTGCTTTATTGTAACTTGTGTCTACATTTGAATCTACTTCAACATTTTAAAATGATGATATATTATTTTAAAATCTATACTAAATAAGTATTTTTCAAAGTTTTATAATTGATAAAAAATAAAAATTCTAAGGAAGTATTGTGTGATAGGTATTTAACTGTGAGTTCTTAAGGGTTGCTAAATCAACAATGTATTTTTTAATTGATGGCATCTTATATTTCACAAAATATACGAATAAAATACGTCGTAATAGTCAAACCCAAATGCATTAGGAGTTGACTGAAATTAACAGAGTTACAGCAAAAGAAGCCAAGGAAACCCAGAGAGATTACAGTAGAGAACATTTAACTCTAGAACATAGAGTGTGTCATTGAAAATATAACTTTTTATGAGAAAGATTTATAAGAAGAAAATGTAATAATGTCAAATACAAGCAAATAATTTCCCAAGTTTAAAATCCAAGGAAGGTCTTTTTCATTATTATTGCCTTTTTACACAATGCTACTTCTTAAACATTGAATGTTTGGAAACTGAGCGCTCATAGTTTCATTGTCTTCTTGAGAAACAGCAAGCCACAACTGAAGACAGGTCTCGCACTATAAACTCAGAATAGAAATTTGTCGTCAGTCTTTGAGATCATCTCAAGAAGAAAAGAGTTAGTTCAAAACACTTTTCTTACAAAGTGGTTCAAGCTGTTTCTACACTTTTAAAAAATGCATTTATAAAACCTGAACACTTCCTAATAAGTGTTTAATATCATTTTATAAAATTGCACACTAGTTAAAAGTTAAAGTATCAACACAAGATTTTGGTTCACCTAAAAATTCATTTATACTGTGGTTCTACAATAGCAGTTCAAATCTGCTAAAAAAAAAAAAAAAAAAAAAAAAAAAAAAAAAACACCAGAATTGGTAAATATGTGGGCAAATACAAAACACTTTTTCTTAATCTTTTTTTTGATAGTATGGCTTCTGAAACATAACCCCAAATGTCATATCTCTTTGCCCAGGAAAAGAGTATCTCCATAAAATGGTTCAGTAAAGAAAGCA
>NW_012103787.1:492727-513366 GCF_000951045.1 Mandrillus leucophaeus
GTTCCATCAATACCAAATTTATTGAGCGTTTTTAGCATGAAGGGCTGTTGAATTTTGTCAAAGGCCTTTTCTGCATCTATTGAGATAATCATGTGATTTTTGTCTTTGGTTCTGTTTATTGATGGATTATGTTTATTGATTTGCATATGTTGAACCAGCCTTGCATCCCAGGGATGAATACTTTTTATTTTTTTAAGGCCAACAATTATCACTACTGAGAAATAAAATCTCTGAATTCTGCAATATATGATTATTTTCTCTGAAATGTATTAATATTAAATGATTTTAAGAAAGAACATTTTTTCATTTAACTAAAATCTGTAGTGATATTTGAATCAACATAATTATTTTATTTAACTTAATATTTTCCCCAAGAAATTGTTTTCTCAACTTTAAGCCTAACAATGAATTTTCAGAAGAAAATTCCCAAAGTAAAAATTGTTGCCAGGGTTTTTTTTACAATGTCTTTAAAAATGTGGAATGATTGTTTTACATTTTTGAAAACAGCAGGTTAAATTACATAATAGATGTAATATGCACCATGTATATATAGCATCCTTACTATAATGTAAATTTTCCAGTTCTGGCTGCTGGTTAAATACTTAAGTTATTCTCAGTTTTCCAAGAAGAATTAAATACATTTATTTATTTACAGCTTCCAAATGTATTTCTTTTGTCTTGGGCAGTAAAAGAGGAAATATATTCGTTCAATTTTTTTCTGAAATAATTTCATTTTCAGTTTTCCTGGATCTTTTATATGTTAGTATTTCACCATCAGTTCATGAATATTTTACTGTATTAAAATACAATTACACATGTAGAATGTTCCATAGAAGAAGAAGAAAAAAAAAACTTGGTAACTTTGACTTTTTTACTGCAACACTCTGACAAGTGAAAGGCAAGCTCCTCTATATGAAAGGAGTCATTGATTATTCCTTCCCTTCTCTGTTTTCTTGTGTACCCTTTATCTTTCACATATGTTTATAAAGTGAAATCAAGCATTACCCTAGGGATACTGATCTGAAAGATCTAAAATATTTACTGCTTTCATAGACTAACAAAGCATTGTGAAGACAGACATAAAGTCAATTCAGAGCAGGTGCAACCCTCAGAGGGAAGGCTCATTCAGTAAATATTTACTGAATGACTATTGTATGTCATTAACTGTTTTAGACTTCAGAGATTCAAAGACTATATGTCAAAGAGTTCAGGGAAGAGTAGAAGAGACAGACACGTAAACAGATAATCTTTGCTGATAGTAACATTATGGCTTTTTTTTTTTCCAGTTCCAAATAGAAAACTTCTTTCTCTCTTTAAAACATACTTGAGAATACAGAAAAATCAAAGTCTGGCAACAGCACTGAATGTTTGCTTTTTCCTGGAGAAGTTTTGTACTAAAAGAATGATAGAAAGATTGAATTTAGAATACTGTCTTGATTACTCATTGCATGCTCTACGTTTAACCAGAACAGATAGTGCCAAGAGAGGTTTGATGTAATTGAGTCCACCAATTATCTATACATAAATCAAGAGTGCAGAGGCTGCATTAATGAAAACAAAACCAAAACACATCTTCCTCATGATAAGCATAGAAAAGAAAAGCAACAGGAAGATTTCCAACTGAAACGAAAGAAGAAATGTATTTTGAGCTGGTCAGATACAGAATTGTGAACTCAATCCCTATTACCCTCTACTGTGATACAAATGTTCAAAGAAAAGGTTTTCCAACATGAAAAACTGTGAACAGCAGAGGGCAGCGGGTTAAAAAATGAGGAGGGAGTTTCATACATGATGCATCATCGTTTAAGGAATGGCCTCAGAAGTGAAGTGTTTGCTTTATGGCAGCAGGTCTCAATATCCTATGCCATCAGGAACCACAAATGTAACATAGCCCTGATAACAAATTTAGAAGCAGTGATAACTAACAATTTAGCTTCTAAGAAGAAACACACAGGAAATGGATAGATTTGTGTAGACCTGGGAGTGCAAACCCCTATCTAGACTGGAAACAACTATTACTGAATTAAAAACCATTACATTGCCAAACAAATAAACAAACATGTAACTGACACATAATCCCATTTTCAACAGATCGCTTGTTGTTAACTTAGTTTATTAACTTGTTTACTTATATAAGTAAGTATACAAAGTTACTTATGTAAGCAAGTATATAAAGTTCCCCAAATAATTTTAAGAAGAACATAACAATGTTTCACTTTAAGCAAATAACAAAAGTAATGACTTTGTTGAATTCTAGGCATAATTATTTAATTACTTAAAGTGTAATTAAATTACTTTAATTACTTAAATAATTAATTTAATTAATTATTAAATTACATAATTATTTAATTACCTAAAACAAACAAAAAATATTCTTGTTCTGGTATAAGAATAATAAATTGGGACTTCATAAAAATGATATCATTATCTGTCATGCACACTATGATGAATTTTATATACTGTATATTCTATGTTGTAGATCATCTTTATGATATATGTATTACATACAGTTTATATGTTACACATCATGCTATTATACAAATAATATGTCGTATAATGTCACATGATGTATAATAAATTAGCATATGATGTAACACAAACATTAAATGTCATAAAGCATTACATTTTATAAATACGTATTGTATTAAATACATATAATAAACTATCATAATATATTCTTATTTATCAAATTATATTGCAGATTATAAATGGTATGTTCTATATTCTAGAGTAGAAACTGGAAAACTATGGGCAAATATGGCTTATTGCCTGTTATAAATTTTTATTGGACTATAGGCACACCCATTCATTTATGTATTGTCAGTACCTGTTTTCATGTTACAAAGGCATGTTAATTAGTTGCAGAAGAGATCATATGGCCTGAAGATCTAAAATATTTGCTACAATCCTTTACAGCAAAAGTTTGCCAAGCCCTGTTGTAGATTTTGAATGTGTATTACATATTACTGTCTATCATCTATTTATCCATTCATTAGTCTATCCATCGCATATTACATACATGTGATATTATGGTGTGATATATTTATCATTGAAAAATATGAACATCAAAATTATTATTAATATCTTCATTTATTTATGGCACCATTATTTATCAGATGTTTTACTGTGGAAAAACAAAAACAAAATCAGAATCTTTTTTCCGACATTCTTAAGTCCAGTATTACCTTCTAAATTCCAGACTCAAATGTAAAGAAATAAATTATGTCTACCACCTGCTTAAAATCTTTTAGAGTCTTTCCTTTGCACATAAAATGAATTGATATTTTCATATTAAAATAAATCAGTCACAGAAAGACAATTACGTTTCACTCATATGTGGAGTGTGAAAAGTGAATTTAAACTCAGAAACAGAATAAAATGGTGGTTACTGGAGGCTAAGGGAACAGGAGAATTGCAGAAATGTTAGTCAAAGGACACAACATTTTAGTTACATAGCATAAATTAGTTCAAGAGATCTACTGCAAATCATAGAAACTACAGTTAATAGCAATATATTGTATATTTGAAAATTACTGAGAGAGTATATGATAATAAGGTAAACATAAAGTATCTGAGATAATGCATGTGCTGAATGGCATGATTTGATTATTCCACAGTGATTTGCATCTATCCAGACATCATGTTGTACTCTATAAATGTGTATAATGTGTACTTTTTAATCAAAACTAAATACATAAATAAACAATAAATACTTTTTTATAATTATTACTTGTTTAAATGATATTTTGACACAGTGAATTAAACAAAATACACTACAATGTTTTTTAAAAATCAATATACTTTCTTCTGCTTGCAATCTTCTGCTTTCTAGCTTCCTCAATGCTACCCTCATATTGTCGGTTCCCTGACACCATTTTTCATGCATGTGAAATTCCTTTCTTTTCTCGTCCTGGTATACTCTTCCTTCAACCTTTCCCATGACCAAATCTCCTTGCAATTTAGGTATCAGCAAAATGCCATTTTCTTAGAGACTTTCTTTGTCTATCCAGTCTGAAGTATGTGTTTTTGTTTACGAGTTTACTTTTTAATTTATTTTCCCCAACACTGAAATGAAAGTTACATGTAATTACAGATTTTGTCACTCTTATTCTCTGCTATATCAATAGTAAAAGGATAGTTGGCTGTTCTTTACTATGTAAAAACTCTGTTTTATAGGAAAACATACAATTAATATTGGATACTAATATGTGAATATATATAGCTAACCATCCAATTATTATTAATTTAGCAAATTAATAATAAAATAATTTAATAACTTATTTAACATTTTCTGTATTTGCAAAAGTTTTTTCTGTACATTTTGAAATATAAGCTTTATACTTGTATTTGTATTTCATATGTCAAAAGTGACATTTAGATTTCTTTCTTCAGAAAGTTTAAAAGTCTAGTGTATTTTTGCTAATTTAGATACCTGTTAATTTTTCATCACAGTGGAAATAAATAACATTTAGTAAGGATATAGTTTCGGGGAGGGGTAACCATTTTTGTAGTCATAAGACTTCTTTTGGGGTGAGATTAACTAATTTTCTGATTATATAGGTAATGTTATACATTTTATCTTCAAAGGGGTGAATTTCTATAACTCATCTTCATTCATTAACTTGTTCCTAAAAACCTGCATAATAAAATCTGTTTCTATTAAATCTCAGGCAAGTTTTATGTCATATATACATTTAATGATTTTCATATTTAAGCACTATGGGAATAGGGCCACGTCAATATGTTCTCTTTTACTTTCCAGTGTCCAGCTATGAGCTGATGCACAGTACACTCTTAATAAACATTTTTGTATGTATGAAAAAAGTTTTATCACTCTATTGCTATATTTTTTCTCATTTTTAATATCCTTTGTCTTCTATTATGCTCTTCACAACTGTTTCAGACTAATCAATTGTATCACTTGTTATGGTTAATTTTATTTGTAAATTTCACTGGGCCATGAGGTACTGATATGCTTTGGCTGTGTGACCCCACTTAAATCTCATGTCAATTGTAATCCCCAGTGTTGGGGAGGGATATAGTAGGAGGTGATTGGATCATGGGGTCAGATTTCTGCCTTGCTGTTCTTGTGATAGTGAGTGACTTCTCTTGAGATCTGGTTGTTTAAAAGTGTATGACACTTCCCTCTTCACTCTCTTCTGCTGCAACCATGTAGAATGTGCTTGTTTCCTCTTTGCTTTCTGCCATGATTGTAAATTTCCTGAGGCCTCCCAGCCATGCTTCCCATACAACCTGTGGAACTGAGTCAATTAAACCTCTTTTCTTCATAAATTATTCACCCTCAAGTAGTTCTTTACAGTAGTGTAAGAATCGAATAATAGAGAAAGTTGGTACCAGAGAGGTATGGCTTTGCTATAAAGATACCTGAAAATGTAGAAGTAGCTTTGGAACTGGGTAACAGAGAGAAGTTGAAGGCATTGGAGGGCTCAGAAGAAAACAGGAAGATGAGGGAAAGTGTGGAACTTCTGAGAGACTTATTAAATGGTTGTGACCAAAATACTGATAGTGATTTGAAAAACTGAAGCCCAGGCTGAGGTGTGCTCAGAGAGTGATGATGAACTTATGGAGAACAACAGTAAAGGTCACTCTTGCTGTTGATATAGCAGAGAATAAGGGCAAAAAGACTGGTGGCATTGTGCCCTTGCTCATGTGTGTCTGCAAAGACATGGTCTGAAATTGGAGCTTATATTTAAAAGAAAACAGAGAATAAAAGTTTGGAAAATTTGCAAAATTTTCCAATTTGAAAAAGCATGACCATGTGGTAGAAAAGAAAAACTCCATTTTCTATGGAGGAATTCAAGGCTGAAGAAATTTACATAAGTACAGAGAAGCTGAATGTTAATAGCCAACACAATGGAGAAAATACCTCTGAGACATTTCAGAGACCTTCATGACACCCATTCCCATCACAGAGCCAGAGGCCTAGAAGGGAAAAATGGTTTTGTCAGCCAGACCCAGGGCCCTATTTCTCTGCTGAGCCTCAGAAAATGGTGACTCATGTCCCAGCTGCTTCAGTTCCAGACATGGCTAAAAGGGGTCAAGGTACAGCTTGCACTATGTCTTCAGGAGGTGCAAGCTCCAACCCTTGGTGGCCTCCATGTGCTGTTGGGCCTGCAGGTGTGCAGAAGGCAAGAGTTTAGGTTTGAGAGTCTTTGTGTAGATTTCAGAGGATGTATGGAAATTCCTGGATATCCAGGCAGAATTCTGCTGTGGGGCAGAGTCCTCATGGAGAACCTCTGCTAGGGCAATGCAAAGGAAAACTGTGGGGTTAGACTCCCTATACAGAGTCCCCATTGGGGCAATGCCTAGTGGAGCTGTTGAAGAGGGCCACTGTCCTCCAGACACTAGAATCCACTGACAGTTTGCACCATGCACCTGGAAAAGCCACAGACACTCAAAGTCAGACTGTGAAAGCAGGTACAGGGACTGTATCCTGCAGAGCTACGGGGGTGGAGCTACCCAAGTTTTTAGGAACCTTCCCTCTTAATATCAGTGTGGCTTGGATGTAATATGGAGTCAAAGAAGATTATTTTGGAGCCTTAAGATTTAATGACTGTCCTGCTGGG
Source organism: Mandrillus leucophaeus (assembly GCF_000951045.1). Lineage (NCBI taxonomy): Eukaryota > Metazoa > Chordata > Mammalia > Primates > Cercopithecidae > Mandrillus > Mandrillus leucophaeus. The sequence continues at coordinate 499,315 of NW_012103787.1, forward strand.
TGTTGGGCTTGCACAGAGCCTATAGCCCCTTTATTTTGGCTTCTTTCTGTCTTGAGGAACAGGTCTATTTACCCAATGCCTGTACCTGCAGTTAAAAGTAACTAACTTTTTTGATTTTACAGGTTCATGGGCAGAAGGGACTTGCCTTGTCTCAGATGAGACTTTGGACTTGAACTTTTGAGATAATGTTGGAAAGTGTTAAGACTTTGGAAACTGTTGGGAAGGCATACTTGGTTTTGAAATGTGAGAATGTCATGTAATTTGGGAGGAGCCAGGACAGAATAATACGTTTTGGCTCTGTGTCCCCATCCAAATCTCATGTTGAATTGTAATCCCCAATGTTGGGGTTGATCTGATGGGAGGTGACTGGATCATGGTGGCAGACTTCCTCTTGTTGTTCTCATAATAGTGAGTGAGTTCTCTTGAGGTCTGGCTGTTTAAAAATGTATAGCACTCCCCACTTTTCTCTCTCTCTCTCCCACTGCACCAAGCACAATGCAAAGAAGGTGCTTGCTTCCCCTTTGCCCTTTCACCATGATTGTAAGATTCCTGAAGACTTCTTCAGTCAACTTCCTGTACAGCCTGTGGAATTGTGAGTCAATTAAACCTTTGTCTTCATAAATTACCCAGTCTCATGTAGTTGTTTATAGCAGTGTGTATTAGTCCATTTTCACACTGCTGATAAAGATATGTCTGAGACTGGGCAATTTACCAAAAAAAAAAAAAAAAGGGTTTATTGAACTTACAGTTCCACATGGCTGGGGAGATCTCACAATCATGGTGGAATGGGAAAGGCAAGTCTCAAATGGTGGCAGACAAGAGAAGAGAACGTGTGCCAGGAAACTCCCCTTTCTAAAACCATCATACCTCATGAAACTTCTTCACTATCATGAGAACAGCATAGGAAAGACAGGCCCCCATGATTCAGTTACTTCCCATTGGGTCCCTCCCATAACACATAGGAATTCAAGAGGAGATTTGGGTGGGGGACACAGCCAAACCATATCATTCCATCCCAGGTCCCTCCCAAATCTCATGTTCTCACATTTCAAAATGAATTATGCCTTCCCAACGCCTTAACTCATTTCCCCCAAAGCCTTAACTCATTTCAGCATTAAGTCACAAGTCCACAGTCTAAAGTCTCATCTGAAACAAATCAAGTTCCTTCCACTTCTGAGCCTATAAAATCAAAAGTAAGTTGCTTACTTCCTAGATATAATGAGAGTAAAGGCATTGGGTAAATACAGTCATTCCAAATGGGAGAAATTGGCCAAAGCAAAGGGGTTATAGGCCGTTTGCAAGTCCAAAATCCAGTGGGGCAGTTGAATCTCAAAGTTTCAAAATGATCTCCTTTGACTCCATGTCTCACATCCAGTCGCACTGATGCAAGAGGTGAATTCCCATGGTCTTGGGCAACTCCGCCTTTGTGGCTTTGGAAAGCACAGCCTCCCTCCTGGCTGCCTTCACAGGCTGGCCCTGAGTGTCTGTGGTTTTTCTAAGCACATGCTGCAACCTGTCAGTGGATCTACCATTCTTGGATCTGGTGGACAGCTGGCCTCTTCTCACAGCTCCACTAGATGGTGTCCCATTAGGGACTCTATGTGGGAGCTCTCACCCCACTTTTTGTTTCTGCACTGCCCTAGCAGAGGTTCTCCATGAGGGCCCTGCCCCTGCAGCAAATATCTTCCTGGGCATCCATGCATTTCTGTATATCCTGTGAAATCTAGGTGGAGGTTCCCAAACCTCAATTTTTGACTTCTGTACACTCACAGGCTCAACATCTAGTGGAAGCTGCCAAGCCTTGGGTCTTGCCCCCTCTGAAGCCATGGCCTGAGCTCTACATTGACCTCTTTCAGCCATGGCTGGAGCGGTGGGAAACAGGGCAGCAAGTCACTAAGCTGCACAAACCATTCCTGCCTGTGCCTCTGGGCCTGAGATGGGAGGCCTCTGATGGGAGAGGCTACCTTGAAGACCTCTGACATATGGCCACAAGGAGATATTTTCCCCATGGTTTTGGGGATTAACATTTGGCTCCTTGTTACTTATGCAAATTTCTGTAGCCAGCTTGAATTTCTCCTCAGAAAATGGGATTTTCTTTTTTATGACATTATCAGGCTGCAAATTTTTCAAACTTTTATGCTCTGCTTCCCTTATAATACTGAATGCCTTTAACAGCACCCAAGTTACATCTTGAATGCTTTGCCGCTTAGAGATTTCTTCTGTCACGTACCCTAAAATCATCTCTCTCAAGTTCAAAGTTTCAAAAATTTCTAGGGCAGGAACAAAATGCTGCCAGTCTCTTTGTTAAAACATAACAAGAGTCACCTTTGCTCCATTTCCCAAGTTCCTCATTTCTATCTGAGACCACCTCAGCCTGGACTTTATTGTCCATATCACTGTCAGCATTTTGGGCAAAGCCATTTGACAAGTCTCTAGGAAGTTCCAAACTTTCTCACATTTTCTTGTCTTCTTCTGAGCCCTCCAAGCTGTTCCAACCTCTGCCTGTTACCCAGTTTCAAAGTTGCTTCCAAATTTTCGTGTATCTTTTCAGCAGTGTCCCACTCTGCTGCTACCAACTTACTATATTGGTCCATTTTCACACTGCTGATAAAGATATACCCGAGACTGCACAATTTCTAAAAGAGAGAGGTTTATTGGACTTACAGTTCCACATAGCTGGGGAGGCCTCACAATCGTGGTGGAAGGTGAAAGGCATGTCTCACATGGTGGCAGACAAGAGAAGAGCCCTTGCACAGGGAAACCCCTTTTTCAAACCATCAGATTTCATGAGACTTTCTCACTTATTCACTATTAGAGAACAGCACAGAAAAGACCTGCACCCATGATTCAATTACCTCCCACCAGGTGCTTCCCACGTGGGAATTCAAGATGAAATTTTGTTGGAGACATAGCCAAACCATATCACAGTGTGAGAATGAACTAATAATATAAGTACCTATATATTTCATCAAACATTGTTTACCTATGTCAGAAAGGGTGTTTTTGTATGAAATTAATATTTGAATTGGTAGACTGAGTAAAGCAGATTGCCATGTTTAATGTGGGTGGGCCTCATCCAATCTACTGAAGTCCTAAATAGAACAAAAATGTTGAGTAAAGAAGAATTCTCCCTCTCTGTTGTACTGTTTTCAAAGTGGGACATTATTTTTCTTTTGACTTCAGACTCAGAATACTATTTGAACTTAGACTAACAATTCTAGTTCGCAGGCTTTTGGACTTAGATTGGAACTACACCATTAACCCTTCTGGGTCTCCAGTTGGCCATCTGAAGATCTTCAGATCTTAGGATTTCTTAGCTTTCATAATCACATAATCCAATTATATGTCACATATATCCAGTATATAATATATAAATATTATAGCTTTCATAATCACATAATCCAATATATAATATATCACACATATATTATTATATTAATTTTTTATATTTGTAATACATAATTAAGTATATAATCTATACTATTTTATAGATATAGATATCTAATATATAATTCATCTCCTATTAATTTTGTTTTTCTTGAGGACTCTGACTAAAACATTGCTAATTAGAATAGCCACCATATCAAGTGAATACTTGACTGCCAGCATTGTGTTTTATCTCTATTGCAGTTCTTTTGGTTTTCTGTCTTTCCTTCTCCTAAAGAAGTGAGGTCCTTTACTTTTATATAAGTACACATTTTTAGCCATTCATCTTTTTATATGATGCACTATTATTTTATACATGCAAGCTTTCTTATTCCAACTATTTCACAGTGAAAATTTCTGAATGATGTGTCTGTACCTTATATCCCATCACACCTGCAGGCTTCCCTTTTGATTCTTTATGGGAATTATTTCATTGGTACTGGAAAACATTTCATAATTCCCCTGGTTTTGTTTACTCATCATGTAAGTATTAGATATTACTCTAGGCTCATCACCTATCAACAGGCAGTTTGTCTATTCTCAGTGTCCACTTCAGCTTAATTAGAGTCTTTCACTTAGAAATAAGAGGAAGGGAATGAAGTCATTCACAATTCATGGCCCAATTTCTAGGGCTTATCAGAAATTCATTTATTTTGGCTTTAATAGATTGAGATATTTTCCCCCATATCATCCTCTGGTAAGTTTACAGAAAGCACGAATATTCCAGAAAAATAAGACGCCTTGATTAAAAAGAAATAGATAAACAGTTTAAAAGTACATATTTTAATATCTAGAATTTTTTTTTTCCATGATAATGTCTTTTTCTGACTTCGCAGCAAGACAGTTTAGACACTTATTTCACACTGGTCTGTTTTGCTCTGAGTTTATAGTTACTGAAAGATGAGGAAATCTCTTCAGTAAAGAATATCTTCACAGAGTAGTATGCTTCACAAATTTCTTGAGTATCAGGTTTGGTAAAAGGTCAGAACCTGACTAAATATAGTTTCAGACAAGATACAAATTTTTTTTAAATAAAATATTTTCATTTATCACAAATTATTTCAATCCAGTGTGCTAATTATATTTCTCATGTTAGTTTAAAAAATATAAAATATATATATAAAAAAAAAACTACTCCATTTTTGGTGCTGTTTTCACTTAAAATAAGAGAAATCAAGCCATGACTATATATATATATTTATGACAAACTTTGGGGTAGATATAGTTATGATCTTTTAGACATCATAAACTGAGAATTAAATATTTATGTAAAATGCTCAAAAGAATTGACCACATGGATTTTTTAAATCTAGACTTTTAGACTCCTAAGTAGGCACATTTTCAGTTAGCATATATTATTTACATATTTTCTTACCTTTTATTTTGTATATTTTGAGGAGGAATACGGAGGAATGTAATTGTTTTAATAGATATTATAAAGATTAATTAAAGCCCTCACAATTAAAAAATGCAATGTTTTCTGTATTACCTATGAACCAAAAATGCATATTCTAATTTCATCTCTATTTTATTGCAACAGAATAACTTGTTTTCTGGTAAATATATTGTATTATCTTTTTAAATGCAAGTCCTGCCCTCTTTTCTTGACTTTCCTTGATATTATGTCTCATAGCCCTTATTAGTACCTTCACACGGATCTACTTTTAATTTCTGGATTTAACAAAGTTCAGAATAGGATACATAAATGTGAATTAAATTCTACTATTATTGAACATGAAGCTTTAGGCAGAAGATGGTAATATGGTTGGGCTGTGTCCCTACCCAAATCTCACCTTGAATTGTAATAATCCCCATGTGTCAAGGATAGGGACAGGTGGAGATAATTGAATCATGAGAGCAGTTTACCACATACTGTTCTCATGGTAGTAAACAAGCCTCACAAAATCTGATGGTTTCAGAAGTGAAAATTCCCCTGCACAAGCTCTCTTGCCTGCCACCATGTAAGACATGACTTTGCTCCTCATTCGCCTTCCACCATGATTGTGAGGCCTCCCCAGGCATGTGGAACTGTGAGTCCATTAAACCTCCTTTATAAATGATCCAGTCTTGGGTATGTCTTTAGTAGCAGTGTGACAACAGACTAATACAGATGGTGTAAGTAAAATATCTTAAAAGATGGATGGAAACATAATATGATATTTGGAATATAAAATCATATAAGTACTTACTGCAAAGACTGTATATTAAGAATGATTAATTTTCTGAAAATTTAATTATATAATTAGCATATGATGAAATAAAACAGAGAAAACATTAGCATGTGAGGAAATAAAACAGAGAAAACATCAAGCTAAAATTGGATTCTTGTGCAGCCAGAATTGATTACAGTCATATTAAGTTGTCTTCATCTATCTTAATAATGTATCACAAAGAGAAAAAATAAAAAATAAAAAATAAGGACAAGGTTATGTGTTATTTGTCAACCAATAAGTAATTTCAAAATGGGACTTACAAAGGTAAAAAATTGTTAACATCCACGCAAGCTTTGTACATGGAGTAGGCCAATATACCATCCATTACTGTGCAAATTTTTATAACGTGATATATTGGTCTCTGTCATAAAAATTTAATAATATAACTTTCTTTTTTCTAATTCTATGTTCAGAGAGCAAACTGACAAAATGCATGGCCTGCCTGGTTTTAGAGTGAGGTGGTATAAGAAGTCAGACAGAAGCTGATATTAAGAACAGTCAGTGAAAAAAAAGCTTACAAACATAAAAATGTTAAATTGTATGTATGTGTAGATATGTGTATCAATATGAATGTACATATTTCAATTTTAATTTATTCAATACACTTAGTGAAGTACACATAGTTTATTCTACAGTCTATTAAAAAATATGAAACTGAGCATTAATAATTGGCCTTGTGTGAAAAACATTCTCAATTTCATGATTAGTTTGTTTTTAATGAAACATTTCAACTAATTTAATATTAAAATATGCCATTCATAAATCCCCTATGAATCCTAAAAGAAAAACTTAATCCAGTGACTGAGATATTAATAGAGGAAAATTACTTCTTGCAGTAACAATCATGCATTGGTTATGAGGAATGTTGATAATAAAATAAACTCTTCTTTAACTTTAGTTTCTTAATTATGATAATGGTACTGCAGAAAGAAATGCCCAAAGAATTTTTAAAATTAAAAAAATTGGAGTCACCATTTCCATGGACAATAACAAACCATACTTTAATCATTTTCTGACTTGCTAATGTATAACCAAATTTGCTGGCTTTGAGAACCTCCATTTTACTGTGATTGATATATATTTTTGGCAATGAAAATTTCCTAGAGCATCTCTAGGGAAATAGAATTGAAAACTCCATGAATATCATATTTTATTAAATACTAGCAGCATAAGCATGATCACTCCCATCCTGTACAACTTACGAACACAGAATGAGAAGACCCTTGCAACTCACATTTCAAAATATTTCATTTCTAAAATAGATCTAGAAGACAAGTTGGCTGCTGAAATGTAAAGACTAGGAAAAAAAAGCCGAAATGAGTTTGTGTTAGATTTATAACAAACAGATATTAGGCAGTTAAAAGAAAAAAAAACCTATGATGTATTTATGTTCCTCTTCTCATTTATTTTATCAACTCTTCTAAGGGCCTATCATGTGTAAGTCACCATGATAAGTCTTTTATCTCAATTGATATAGTTGAGTGTAGGAGGGAAGACATAAAAATGAATGGGTGCAGCTAGAGATAATGTAACTTCCTTGCAAGAGGTATTTCTGGTAACCTAGATGTTAATAAACTGTAGCATCATTTGCATCAGTAACATTAAATTAGCTGTAATCCATTAGTCATTATAAAGCCAGTCTAGGTCTGTTTGTGCTCTCTCATTCCTGCAATTTCCAAAGAATTATATACATTTTTGAGGCAATGAGCAGATGGATCAGTTTTCATTTTTAAAGTGGATCTTCCCTCTCCTTCATGCACCGTAGCACGATAGGAACACACTGAAGTTTCTTCTTATAAAAGATTGAAGTCACATGGGGACTCATCATCAAACCAAATAACCAAATAATCCTTGCCACTCAGCAATATATGGAATTCGCAATATGGTTTCAGGTAGATTCTTCCCAAAGTTAGATGACAATCATGATTCACCAGGCTTCTACTACCCATTTCTCTATAAAAGTCTTCACTCTTTAATAGGATATCCTCTGCATTCTGTAATCAACCAGCCATGGCTTCTACCTACCTGCATAGTTGTTTGAGTAGTCAATGTTTTTTAAGTAAGTGACTTCATGAGTTAATGTAACATCTGCCCATGTAGTCAAGAAACTTAAGAAGGCTTCTGGAGGAGTATTTTTTTGAGTTGCCCCAGCCTTTAGTTTTAGAGGTCTACCTTTAACAGGACTGTTAACAAAAGTCATTTTCTTATGTACTTTCTGTCTTGCATTTCGTCCACTTAGACATCTCTGCCAGGTGTAGATGTATTTCTTCCAAGTTCCTTTCATGAGACGTATCATATATAATCAGGGTCAAGCCTTTTGCCACATCGTATGGATGATGAGTAGGCAATCCCTCTGGAATCAAGTACTCATCATATTCCTTTGTATTCCCTCATTTGTCTGCCAAAAACGGGCTTTTGTCATTATGATCTGTGGATCTGAAAGACAATGTTGCTTACAAAGCTTATCTGACACAACACAGAAGCAGCTGGTCACTATGAACTCATAGGATTTGAAAGTTTTACTTATTAGGAAGCTCTACCGTATAGGTGAAGGAGACACTGGAGAAGCCAGGCAAGACAAGTTACAGACTTCCAAAGTTGTTCCATGGGTTCCTTGCAGCCAAAATGGAAAGCACTCTGGCCCAGATTCACATCCAAGACTCCAAGAAGTGCAAATGCTCACTGAGTTTACACAAGTAGAGCTGCTTGGGTCATGATATATCTCTGTTTTATACTCAGAGGAGTTCCTCAGGTAATTCCATAGCTTATGTGACAATGTCCAAGGAGCCATGCTCCATAAATCGATGGATCCCAGGGTCAGGAAAACCCACTACTTACCATTTTCTTTCCATAGAGGGCAATCATTAATAGCACTGAGCCTCCCAGAGAGATGGAGAATGATGACAATCAAGAACATACAATATTCAAAATTTCATAAATTTTGAAAGGTGAAATAATTTATTATTTAAAGGGTAGAATACCTCCCAAATTTTGAAATATATATTATTAAACATCAATAAAAGGATATAATTAAATATTTCATATTAGCATATAGAATGCAGAGCACTTAGAGTGGCTCTCTAAATAAAATATTTAAAGATTTATCAAAAAAACATATTCACACATCTTATGACTGTTATGAAACATGTAAAGAGCATGGAAGTGATTTTTTGAGGGCAACTAAAAGAAACATTTTTCTTGAGTCAAGATGTAAGTGTATTTGACAAAATGATAATGGTAATAATAATAGTTATTCAATAAATTTACTTACTAAAAACATTATTATTAATAATTCTGTTGTACAGACAGCACCTAGTACATGCCAAGTACTGTATGAAGATTTCTTCTTCTCTCTCTTTCTCTTTCTATATCCACACATACATACACAAATATACATATATAAACATATATATATCTTCAAATACTTATCAGATGACTAATAAAATGTCATATACTTATATATGTATATTCATAGCCATCTGATAGGTATTAGATTAATACAAATATTAATATAAGTATTAGTCACTGGAGAAGTATTAATATAAATATTAGTCATCAGATAAGTATCAAATACAGAGATATAGGTATACAAATATATGAAATCTTACTAGTCATCAGATAAGTATTTAGAGACCTATTTTTCATATATGGAATATATGGAATCTAGTTTCAAATTCTTGTGTGTCACTTACTGGCTGTGACTAAGAGCAAAGCTGCTCTTAGTCACAGCCAGTAAGTGACACACAAGAATTTGAAACTAGATTCCATAATCCAAAACCAGTCCTGCCAATTTCTCTCTTTCAATGCACTAACAGGAAATTAGATAGTAATATCATAGGATCAAATTTATGTTAGCTGTAAAAATGTTGGACAGTAAATTTCTCTTTTTCTAATCTTTGAATAACTGCCTAATATTGAGTTAAGATTACATAGAAGATTAAATATCTAGAATAATTCCTTGATGAAGTCAATGAAAGGTGAGCCTGGGGTTTTCCTGTGAAATGAGTATTAATGAATAATACAATTTCTGTTCTCTCTATATATTTTTAGAAACTTTTTGTTTATTTTTTTATTAGATTTGGTAAATGTATGTTATGAGAAGTTTATTCCATTTAATTTTAATTGTCAAATATGTTAATATAAAGTCACAAATTCTACAAAATCAGTGCTTATGTCCTTTTTATAAATGTATGATACTAATAGTTTGATATTTATTTTCTTTTTAAATCTATTTTAGTAGATTTCAAGAAATTCTTTTTTCTTTCTTTTTGAGATGGAGTCTCACTCTGTTGCCAAACTGAAGTGCAGTGGCATGATCTCGGCTCACTGCAACCTCCGCCTCCCAGGTCCAAGCGATTCTCCTGCTTCAGCCTCCTGAGTAGCTGGGACTACAGGCACCCACCCCTACACCCAGCTAATTTTTATATGTTTAGTAGAGATGGCGTTTCACCATGTTTTCCAGGATGGTCTTGATCTCTTGACCTTGTGATCCGACTGCCTCGGCCTCCCAAAGTGCTGGGATTATGGAAATGAGCCAACGCACCTGGCCAAGAAATTATTCTTTCTAACAAACGAAGAGTGTATATTCTATTGTGTGTATGTTTTCTATGTCTTTGAATTTTACTCTTACCTGATTACTTCCTTCTATTGACTTTTCTTAGGTCTAATTAAAATACCTGATGTCCCTTTTATCTCTTTAATCAGTGGATTAAATAATTAATTTTTCCACCTTTATTATTTTCATAATGCATTTATTGCTGATATTTGTATACTCTTGCCTACACTAAGACAAGGCTTGCTGGTGACAAAGTTACATGGGTTTTTGTATAAGTGTGTATGTAAAGCTATCTTAAATTTGAAATTGTTGTTAAAAGTTATTTTACTTGATATTAATTTTAACATTGTGGCTATATTCCCTCATTTTTTAAAAAAATTATTTCTTTTTTTTTTTGGCTTCTATGATTTTTGTTGAGAATTAAGTTTTTATATTTAGTGTTCATCCGGTGAGAGTAATATGTCTTTCCTCCTTGTGGAAGCTGTTAAAATTTCATCCGTAGTTTCCTCCCAGTTTAGCAGGATGAGCTTATGTGTGTCCGTGTGTGTGTGTGTGTGTGTGTGTATTTGTTTTAATTTGTTTAGTGTTTGGAGTTTGTTAGAAATACCAAAATTGTTAGAAATACATAATCGGTTCCATGAAGAAAAATCAGCACGGAGACAAAAGATCTCTCAGCGAGGCAATCTTTACTTTCTGCAGAAAGGGTACTCAATCACAGATAGAACAATGGTGAGAACACACTTCAGTAAAGGAAATGCACCCATATTTATTCCTTACACATTTGGGTTGTCCTTACTGCTGTGTCCTGCATCCATTGACTGGAGCTGGACCTCACAATCTTAACTGACACCCGATTTGCTAATAACCTAAGACTTTCCTAAATAGGTAGTGCAAGAAAGAACAAAGATGGAGAGGAAGTTGCTTACAAAAGGTTTAAGGAAGCAATAACATTTCCAAAATATGGAAAGGGCATAAGCTATGAGCTAAGACTTGCCTAGGCCTGTCCAGACATGCCTGAGTAAGCCAAAGCAACTAACTGTGCTAAAGTGTAGGAACTAATAGTTGATAGGAGGCTTTAGAGTAAGAAGCTATTATTTCTAGTGTCTATTATTTTTAAACCAAGACGAGCTTTGAAGAGGAACTTTTCTACTTTCTACAGAGTTTCTTCCACATCTTTAATCTTTATGTTGTATCATTCCTATGTTATGGGAAAATGTTGGACATTAATCTTCAAATATTGCTTCATCCACACTTTCTTTTTTCTGCTTCCAGAATTAAATTACATCTATGTCAGAAATTTTGAGCTAGTTTTTCCAACACTTAAAATTTATATTTTTCCTTTATTTTAGTTTTTATATTTTATTCATTTCTGTCCATGGCCTCTGATCTCCTATTCTGCTTCAATCTGTTCCTTTATTTTAGATGCTTCCTGTTATTTTAACATCATAAATGCCTGTGATGGCCTGAATATTAGCTAGTAAATTGAACACTACTTATTTGATTTTTATTCTTATTATTGTTCTCCTACAAAGATAAAAGAAAGAAATCAAAGTCAATATTAAAAAATAAGTAAACCGACAAAAACACTAATGATGAACTGATGTGTATAACAATTGAAAAAGAAATGGGAAGATATTGTTGTGTAGTATATTGAATAAAAGGAGTCTACCTGAATCTTAAGAGTCTTGGTTTAAGTATTTTCATACAAACAATAAGAACTCTTACACTAGGTAAGTCATTTTCACTCTCTAGGCCACTATTTATAAACTAAACTAAGTTATCTGTATCTGACATCATGGGGGTAGATTTATGTACTCAATGTTGACTACAAAAAAAACCTATGTTTTTTCGTTTTGAAGAATGATTATGCTTTTCTAATATAAACTGGAATTTTTTCAATGTTTTAACCACAAATAAGCCAACTTTAGCGTTTCTTAATGTTCAGAGCAATAAGAACTCTTCCTCTTTATCATATCTACATGCTTTAATGAAATAAAATTATTGTTATAAAGAGTATATTTATATATAAACAAAGGAATTCACATATTTTACAAGCAAATGCTATTTTGGGAATAAAAAAAACCAACTCTGGTTTATCATGTGAAGCAAATGAAACTCTTGTGCACTGGCCCCTGGGAAAGAAAAATGGAAAACAGTTTGGTAGTTTTTTATAAAGTGAAAAGTGAACTTTCAAAATGATCTACCAATCTCATTATTGGGTGTTTTTCCTATGGGAATAAAAACTTGGGTGCACATAGCTATTATAATTGTTTATAATAGCACTATTTATAATTGCCAAAACTGGACACAAGTCAAAAGACCCTCAGTGGGTGAAAGGATAAAGAAACTGTGTTACATCCATGTAATGAGGTATTAACCAACAAAAACGATGGATAAATGACTTATATGTGTACCCAGCTGGATGTATATCAGAGGATTATGACGAATAAAATAGGCCAGTTTCAAGTGATTTCATAGTCTATGACTTCATTTATATCCTATTTTTTAAAAGATAAAATTATAGTGTAGGAGAACTATACAGTGCTCTAGATCGGTGGTTTTCAGAAGTCAGGGTAAGAGAATGGTAAAACTAAAAAGGAGTAGCATGAAGTTACCACTTTTCTCAATCTGCAAGATGATGTCTAATACCCTTTTCCTGAATTTCAGCTCTACATTACTAATTAAAATTGTTTTAGATATAAAAGAAGAATATAAGTACAACCAGATTTTCTAGCACATCTTGCTTAGATCTTTATTTATTTATTTAACTTTTGATTTTAAGTTCAGGGGTACATGTGCAGGTTTGTTACATAGATAAATTTGTGTCATGGGGATTTGTTGTACACATTATTTCGTCACCCAAGTATTAAGCCTAGTACCCATTAGTTATTTCTCCTGATCCTCTCCCTCTTCCCACCCTCCACCCTACAATAGGTTTCGTTCCCCTCTCTTTGTCTACATATTTTCAAAATTTAGCTCCCGCTTATGAGTGAGAACATGTCATATTCTGTTTTCTGTTCCTGTGTTAGTTTGCTAAGAATAATGGTCTCCAGTACCATCCATGTTCTTGCAAAGGACATGATCTCATTCCTTTTTATGGATGAAGGAAACTATCAACAGAGTAAACAGGCAATCTACAGAATGGGAGAAAATTTTTGCAAACTATGCATCCAACAAAGGTCTAATGTCCAACATTTATAAGAAGTTTAAAGAAAAAAAAAAAAAAACTTCATTTAAGAAGTGGGCAAAGAACACAGACACTTTTCAAAAGAAGACATACATGTGGTCAAAAATCATACTTTAAAAAAGCTCAACATTACTGGTCATTAGAGAAATGCAAATCAAAATCACAATGAGATACCATCTCACACCAGTCAGAATGGCTTCTCTTAGAAAGTCAAAAAATATCAGATGCTGGCAAGGTTGTGGAGAAAAAGAAATGCCCATATACTGTTGGTGGGGGTGTAAATTAGTTCAACCATTGTGGAAGACAATGTGGCGATTCCTCAAAGACCTAAAGACAAAAATGCCATTCAACTGAGCCATTACTGGATATGTACCCAATGGAATACAAATTATTCTACCATAAAGACACATGAACACATATATTCACTGCAGCACTATTCACAATATCAATGACGTGAAATCAGCCTAACTGTCCATCAATGACAGAGTGGATCCAGATAATGTAATACATACACACCATGGAACACTAACACTTTCCTCCATTCCACTTTCTACCAAAGCATATTTTAATGTCAGATTTTTCCTCTTTCTCTCTGGGTGATATTAAATCAGGGAACAAAAAATACACTTTGAAAATTAAAAAAAAAAAAAAAGAAAAAAAAGAAAACAAAT
>NW_012103787.1:513416-525239 GCF_000951045.1 Mandrillus leucophaeus
AAAAAAAAAAAAAAAAAAAAAAAGAAAAAAAAGAAAACAAATCCAAAATTAAAACAAGACGTAAAGCAATCCACGAAGCTTTTCTTTATGGCGTTTTTTCTAGGCCTGCTACATATCCTGTATGAAAACTGTATCCTAACCATTCAACCTGATGTTAAAAGGATTTTAAAGGTGTTTTATAGGTAAAAATAGCATAAAATAAAGTACTATCAAAGATAAATTTAACTGAACATTTGTTTAAAAAGCATAAGACATTTTATCCAGGCAACTACAGTAGGGGAGAGAATCTTTCATATAGACTGAACTGAATCCCAGAAAAAATGGTGGAGATTTTTCCAGCCCTGTGGTAAACTGCTAGAAAAGCACTTGAGAACGTCAGGAGAAAAGCTTTTCAATGTGATTAGACCATTTGTGTTTGTTAATTGACTAATTGACACTGTTCAAAAGTAGGCTTCACACCCCCCTAACACACACACACACACACACACACACACACACACACAGAGATAAAGGAAAAAAAAAAATCACTATCTTTTTTGGTAATTATGTTTCCAAAGGGTGGTTCCTAGAGAAAGACATTCCTGGACTGTAAAACTGGCAAGACTTTGGGGGAAGATTTACAACAAAAAAGAGCAGAGAACAAATTTACAATTGCAAGTTTTTTAAAGGAAATTGTGTAAGAAAATGAGGGCTAAAGGCCTATCCACAAGGTAAAAATTTAGTCAAGATAAGGGGAGTGTGCTGCCTGCTCATCGAAGTTACAATGAACGTTCCCAAGATATCTGAGATGCTACACAGATCCAAGTTGCACATTACCATGTCTGTTATATAAAGATAAACAAAATATTTTTCTTGATCAACTAGATCAGAAGCTATCTCTTGTTTTGTTCCCTTCTTTCCTGCCTGTCTGCAGGATGTTGTTATCTTTTCTGAATTGTTGTGTTTTGCTTTTGTTTTTGATAATTCCTTTAGACTTTCAACAAGATCATAGGACACTGGGTTTCCAGTTTTAACTCAAAAATCTATACGAGGAAGAAAACAACCACTTCATTTATAGTATTGCTTTCTCTTTAAAGTTTATATAATTTGACATTTGTTTTTGTGTTTCTCTTGTAGAATAAATACTATTTTTGTTCTATTTTATGTGCTATCTCTATGCAATATCTCAAAAATGAGCATACATACACACACACACACACACACACGTATATCTTATATGTTGAGAGGCAAATGTTCAGTTTACTCTTATAGTTTGAAAGCTACCCATTTGTATGTGTCTAAAAAAATGCATGGAAAAGCATGTGACAGGCACCAAGCTGAGCTCTTTCCATGCTCAATTAAATTCATTACCAAAATAAGGATTGAGGCTTAGGATGCCTTGCACAGTCACCAAGGCAGTGAGGGTCTGAAATAAGGAATAGAATCAACATCTGACAGCTGCTGAATCCTGTATTCTAACTATATTATTTTAGTTTTTTTGAGTCACATAACAGATCCGCTAGATAATATTTGATGTTTTGTTATTTTAGATACTCATGTATACTCATGTATTTCCTTTTTTTTTTTTTTTTTTTTTTTTTTTTTTTTTTTAGCAATGCATAGAGACTTGAATAAGGCCAACGGATATCAGTTTGTTATTTTACTTTTACTTTTGGGGGTTACACTTCGGAAATTTGGAGGCACTTGGAATGCAGGTCCTTGACTTCAGAGAAGTTTATAAGATACAGTCTAAGGCTAACTACTTGAAGGGAATCAACACTAGAGAACTGGACTGTGTATCATTGAATCTGCATGACAGAAACATAACCCATGATCATGTTGTAAAACTGATGGACTGGCAGACAAAGATGGAAACAGGCAATGCCAAAATAGGGCCAAAGAGTTTAAATAGAAGGAACTTTCACAAGAGTAATATCCAAATAAATTGGAAACAGAGAGAAATGTACGGATCAAGTAGTTTTGTTTTGTTTTTACCTATATGTGTTTCTGTCTTTTACATATATTTGGTACATTCCTGTAACCCTAACATGAAATTTTCTACCAGACCCTGTTTGTGTGCACATCAGTATGTACTTACCAACATAATCTTCAGAAAGTACAGAAGGAATGCATAACTCTATAATCTGTTCACACAAACAAATATTTAATGATCTCTTTCAATTAAAATGGCTGATGTGGTTAGGCATTGTGTCCCCAGTGAAATTGCATCTTGAATTGGAATCCCTAGGTG
The DNA here is from genome assembly GCF_000951045.1 of Mandrillus leucophaeus. Lineage (NCBI taxonomy): Eukaryota > Metazoa > Chordata > Mammalia > Primates > Cercopithecidae > Mandrillus > Mandrillus leucophaeus. Next base: position 515,647 of record NW_012103787.1, read on the forward strand.
TTGAGGGAGAGACCTGGTAGGTGATTGGATCATGGGGGCAGTTTCCGTCATGGTGTTCTCCTGATAGTGAGGGAATTCTCATGAGAACTGATAGCTTCCTAAATGGCAGTTTCCCCTGGGCTTTTTATTCTCTCTCTCTCACTTGCCATCATGTAAGATATGCCTGCTTCCCTTTCCACCAGGATTATAAGTTTCCTGAGGTCTCCCCAGCCATGTGAAACTGTGAGTCAATTAAGCCTTTTTCCTTTATAAATTATTCAGTCTCCTATACTGTCTTTATAGTAGTGTGTAAACAGACTAATACAATGGCATTCTTAGTTGTAAAAGTAAAGATATGTGAGCGCTTTTTGTTGTTTTAGTGTTTACTTACAATTCCTAATAAAGTCTGGAGTAACGCAGCTTTATAAAAACATTGGTGTATGCATCACCTTACCTTTCTTCAACTAATTTTATTCCGAATCTTACTTTTTCACTTGTACCACTTGATGAATTGTTCATATTTCTCCACATCCAATTTAAAAACATTTAATATAGAATTCATATACATTTTAATGTAATATAACATTAACTACTTTTTCTAGAGAAGTTTTTTTTTTTGCTGTGTATTTAAAAGTATTCTGAGAAGCAATTAACTGTTTAAAGTGACCTTAAAATATAATTTAGAATGAGAAAGAAAATGAGAAAAAAGAAATAGTAAATATCCCAAAACAGTTGCTACAGATAAATGCAGACTTTTAAATATAAGTTGTCATATTAATATTTTTGCTTTCAATATTTTAATTAGTGCTTTTGCCTTGATACTATTTAATATTTAGGAATTCATTTTATGACACTAAATTTAAAAATATCAACAGCACCATCTTTTATTGGAATTGAAGATAATTTCTTGAAAAATATTTAAAAAATTAAAATGGGGTGTATACAGTTCACAAATATTAGACTGACAATAATACATTAAAAAGAGAAACACATATATGAAAGACAATTTTGGAAGATTAAGTGAGTTAGAAAGTGACTGTACATAAATATATATGAATTTTTGTAAAATATTTTTGAACTTTAATATACATGTGCTTTAATAATGTTTTTGGAAAATTTGGTATTCAATATATTAAGGTCCTATTATTACAAGACTGTCATCATAATTATTTTCTAATGAACATTCATTTTTTATTTACTTTCTTACATTGTTACCTAATACAATTTTAGTTGCATGCTGTAGTAAATCATAATTTGGGAAACATGTTATATTTCTAGTCTCAAAAATGCACTTGTTTATTGATTTTTTTGTCTTATTAATAACATTTGTTCAATTCATAATGTTATGTACCAACAGTTTTATTGTTACTAACAGAATAAAAATTTAATGTAGTATAAAGCAATGTAAATCTGAATATTTAAAAAATTATTTTAATGAATATTTAGTCAAGCTAAATATATACTAAATGTAATTTAAAACAAGTAAAAATAGTTTTAACAGACACAGAAGGACAAATGCTACATGACAACACTTATGTTATTAATCTAAAGTAGACAAACTCATGGAAGCAAAGAGTTGAATGGTAGTTGCCAGAGGCTGAGGGAGGTATTAGTCAGGGTTCAAAGGTATGGTTATATAAGATGCGTAAGTCCTAGGAATTTACTGTACAGCATAGCACCTACAGTTGATAATATTGTATTGTATACTTAAAACTTTGGTAAGAGGATAGGCCTTATGTTTTGTTCTTATCACTAATAATAATAATAAAGAAGGAGATTGGAGAAAACTTTTGAAGATGTTTCATATATTTATGACATAGTCTGTGATGATGATTTCAAAGATATATATTTATCTCCAAACCTATCAAGTGGTATACATTAAATATGTATAGCATTTGTATGTCAATAACACCTCAATAACATTGTATTACAAATATATTTCAGCAAGTGGAATATGTAGACACCGAAATCTACTTTTCAAGGTGAACTATAATAATTATTGAAGCATAAAAGAGGTTTGTCTTTCAATCTGTAGTTATTAACATAGCTAATTATAATTATAATAGCCTGTTCTTCAATTAATTATTATCCAATCCTCTTTTGTTTTCAGTAGCATTGAAAATAGTTACTGGAGAGTGCTCGCTTAAGCCTGACACATAAGACATAATAAATGTTTAATAACCAATGGATGTAAGTGGATAAATATCATATTTCATCGTTTTATTAGAAGAGAATACTTAAAGGCACGACATGTCATTTCCCTACAATAATGGTCAGAATAAAATAAAAACTAAATATTTTAATAAAACAAGACATATTACATATATTTATTAAAAAGCAGAATGTTAAAGTATGCTAGTAATTATAACCATTAAAAGAACATTTGTTTTACATATAATGTATTTAGAAAATACAATTCACCAATCTCTTACAGAGATGATGAAACATGGAAAATGAGAGAGAGATGTTAGTTATCTTTATTGTGTGGATTAGCAGGAAAGACAGAGATTGGTGAAGAATAATGGAAATGAGTGTTATGCAGAAGAACAAGATGCTGAATCACAGAAGAGAATGAAAGTCTCTAAGAGGAAATAATCTCTAAGCTCAGATCCAAAGGATGAGTAAGAGTTAGACTTGAGTATATCATATTTCTAGAAGAATAAACTAAATGTATAAGGGTCTGTGGCCAGAAAAATGAACACATTCAGAGAGTAAAAGTAAATTGATTTTGAAATGAGCAGACTGATAAGTCAGGGCAGCATGAAAAAATAAACAGGGTCTTAAATGAAAAGGCAGTCAAAAATATTACTCAACTTCAATATAAACGGAGTTTTGTAAGGAAATTACTTTTTATATTTTTAAAAGATTAATTGAATATATATGTAATGTCCATGTAAATAAGATTTTTTAAAAATATGTAGTTAAAAACATTTCTTTAGAGAGAAAACATTTAGGTAAGTATCTCAATATAGATATAATATTTAACTACAGATGAACCATGACTGAGAGAGTAGTTCTTTGGGCAGGCAGTTATTTGCAGGATATGATAGCATGAAGCCTACAGTTTTAGTTACAATGATAAGGAGTTTTTATCTTTTGTTTTGTTTATTTAAAAATATGTTGCTGTCATTTTATTGTTTGCTTTATTGTACTTAGTCTTCATTGCTTGTTGTTTTTTGCAATCAGCAGCCCAATTATTATTTATTTCCATTTTGCCATATTCAAAATCTGAAAAGTTTTCATAAACTCTATTCTATTGAGTTATGATAACATTTTTTCCAATTAGTTCTGCCACTGTAGTCAGAGAAACATCAAATTGCTTTTTTAAATAATAAAATAGTACCATTGAAAATGGATTTCACTCTTGACTTTTTCTCCCTAAGATTTTTTACAGTGGCTTCTTTCTTTTAAATATATTCCTCTTTCTCACTTCACCTAATTTTGTTTTCCTTTTTCTTATTATATGTATTCTGTTTTATCTAAAACATTTTTACCTCTGCTATCACGTTTCACTAGTTCTCTCCGCATTAATATTCTTACCTTTTTCACTTCCCTTATATAATTATTATGAACTTGGAAAAATAAAGTAGCTTGTTCCCACATAACAAGTGACAAGAAGACTGTTCCTTGAAATAATTGAAACAAAGCCATTCTCCATGTTAGCTTTCCCTTGTGTGTTTTAGAAATCATGGAATAAATATTTGAAGTACATTTACCTCATCTTATTTCTATTGTCACTTTTCTAGTCTTTCAAAATTTTACCTTATGACAATAAAACAGCATAGCACAATCCCAAACACAGATTTAGCTTGCAATCACCAATCTACAGAAATTCTCTACAGGGGACATATACAACATATGTGGAGCTTACAGTAAATAAAGGATTGCTGCTGAGCATGTCAATGCTTTTTGAAACAAACAAAAAATAGCACAGGTGGTATTTTAATGTCTCAAAGTAATTCTAAATAAAATGTGTTTTCACTGATATAACATCTGATATGTTTTGAATGTTTGTCCCCTCCACAATTCATGTTGAAATGTAATATTCAGTGTGGGAGATGGAGGTTGGCAGGAGGTGTTTGGGATCATGAGGGCATATCCCTCATGAATAGCGTAGTGCCCTCACTGGTCATTTCATGTGAGATCTAGTTATTAAAAAGAATCTCTCTGGTTACTTAAAGCAATCTCTCTCCTTCTTTCTCTCTTGCTCCCTCTTTCACCATGTGAGGTGCCTGCTCCCCCTTCACATTCCACCATGAGTAAAAGCTTCTGGAGACCTCCACAGAAGCTAAATTGATGTTTTGGTATTGTGCTTATACAGCCTGCAGAACTGTGAACCAAATAAACATATTTTCTTTATAAATTACCCAGCCTTAGATATTCCTTTGTAGCAATGCAAATGGAGTGACACAACATTAAGGGTAATAGAGTAAGATTCTATGTTGACAAACAAGGTAGATACAAGAGAAATACCAAGCTCAGTCATCTTTGGAAGGAAATGATGTGTACCTGGATGCACAAACCTCACACAAGAGATTGTTGGTGGTGGTTTTTGTTTCGCTAGGGGAAGGGCTACTATTAGGGTCAATATTCTACCCTCTCTTAGCACCTTCGTTTACTCCTACACAGAGAAGAAGAACGATTAATTAATATATTACGAGAGTCTGAGAAAAGGCATACTCCTCAGCCCATTTCTTCTCTCCCCTTTCTTGCTTAAGGAATTGTTGACCACTGAGGTTTACATTCCAGTCTTCTTAATCAAATTTGACAGGAACAGGGTCATATGAGGAAGTCACAAGTTTGCATACCACATTCTGGCCTCAAGACGTAAAACACTTCATTCTGGGCACCATATTAACAAGCCCCTTAGCTTAAAGTCATGTTCTTTATCCTACTTTTTTTTTTTTGGTAATAGCCATTTTTGTCTTCACCTGCTAAAATTGTATGCTCTAACTATAGCAATTGTTCAAAGCAAGAAGTAAAAGGAATATTTTTATTGGATAAAATGAAGCATCATTATTGAGGGTGGGGATATGAAGAGACTAACAGTGGAATTTGGGAACAACAGTAATCTTTTATCAAGGCAGGAAGGTTTGGTAGCATGTTATTGTGACTGAAGCTGTTTTAATGGAGCAGTCTGCTGCCGTGTAGCTGAGGTCTAAGACTTAGGTCAAGGATATTTTGATCTTAGTTTGAGATTGCACTTTATGGACATGCCTTTCACCAGGTTTGCGTGACCCAGACTTAAACACAGAAAGCTGGGTTTGTCATTCCTAAAGCATGTGTGAGTAACCAGCATACACAAGTTGCACTGGGCTTCCTGGGACCCTTAAAACAATCACTTTCTCTGCAAGTGGCAACAATTTAACCACAGGGGAAATAAAATGTTTTGTACACAGTACATTTGAGTGTAAAATGGCAAAACAATTGGTTTTCTGCCTCTACTGTTTTGTTTAACAATATTTGCTTTTAAAATGCAAGTAAATACCATAGAAATTACAGAGCTTCTAAGTCTGTTACATTCTGACTTTATTTGTTCCAGGCTTAGACAGGCTGCACATATTTTCTACTTTTTTTTTATTTTTTTAAATTTAAAGTCTGTTTAAAATATTCTGTTTCCAGGAATCAGGTTTTCCGGGAATCTAAGGAGGACAGAATAAGTCGATAACATGTACAATTATAAAACAAAGGCAAAATTTTAAAAAGACTAATTAAGCTAGAGGAAATGATTGTATGCTTTCTTTCAAACATGAGTTACATCTTCGAGGAGATGTTATTAAGACACGAAGGGGAAAATGAGTTATTAAAAGCCATTATCTCAAATATCATTATTTTAAAGAAAACAACAAATGAAGGGATGCTCCCTTAGATGTTGCTAGACTCAAAACTAATGGGAGGGCTAAGAAACCAAACAGAGGAAGAGGCTCATGGTCTGAGATCTAACTGGAATGAATCCATACAGTCAATCTATAGGGGACTAGGATTCAGAAAATTATAAAGGAATACTCAAAGCAAGATCTGGAAAATTCAGAAAAATACTGAAGGGGTACAGGTAAGATATTTAAGTAGGTAGAGCCCATTCAAAAGAATTTAATCAGAAAAGACTTAGACTATCAAAGGGTATCAAAGATTGCTTGATAAGCTTTAAGGTGATACTTTTGTTGTAGGTGAGAATCACAGGACTTGTTATTGTGCCTTGAAAAAAACATGGCCAAGAAATGTATGAAATTGGGATTCTAGGAAGGTTGGCCAAAGATGAGATATACGCACAGACAGATATAAAAGGACAATGATGGATCATATGATGTTGGATAAATGCGCTAATATATCCTGAATATAATTGTTTAGTTTATAAAAGTGAGAGTGAAAAATAATTGTTTGGGGATATTTTTGACGTATTAAAATGTATTTTCTGTGAGACATTGAGTATTAGTTAATAAATCTAATTTACCAAAATTTATTATTTACTATTTTAAAATTCAAACGTTAATACATAACCATTTCATAATGTATTATGTATTCATATTATATCAGAAACTGTACACATAATCCATTTACTTCAATATTTTGGGTGATATTTCTATCAACAACTTAGCTTGAATATGTCCTGATATGTAAGTAAGTATTTCCAAATATTACCCTGCTAAAAAATAAAGCCATTTTCTCTTGTTTCTGGCTCCAGGTGTACTTTATAATATTCTGTAAATTACTTACAGTGCTTTTAAATGCCATAAAAGGATGGGACCAGCACTCATTAATTGAATACAAAAAAAAAAAGAAAAAATGAAACACTCTAAAATGGAATCCATTGCCAATTTAAGCAATAGATAATTATGCTAATCATACATAATCATAATTTCTGAACGTAGAATATAACTGATCTGATGTAGGAGTTTTTGGATAGGTCGAAATGAAGGTATCAAGTAGTAGAGAAAGCATGGGTTGCTGCTGCTATGGAATCCTGGTTCAATGGGTGACACCGGCCTGGTTCACTGGGGCAAGTCCATTCCTGATTGACTGACTTCAGAAATAACGAACTCCCAATAATTGGTTCTCATGCAGAAGCATGGTCGCTGAGAACAATTGTTATTTTCTTTTTTTTGAGATGGAGTTTCGTTCTTGTCGCCGAGGCTGGAGTGCAATGGCGCACTCTCGGCTCACCACAACCTCCGCCTCCCAGGTTAAAGCAATTCTCTTGCCTCAGCCTCCTGAGTAACTGGGATTACAGGCACCCGCCACCATACTCAGCTAATATTTTTTGTATATTTAGTACAGATGGGATTGCTCAGGCTGGTCTCGAACTCCTGACCTCAGGTGATCTGCCTGCCTTGGCCTCCCAAAATGCTGAGGATTACAAGCAAGAGCCACCTCACCCAGCTGAAAAATTTTTTTTGCTGATATTTAAACATGCTTAAAACTAATTATTGTGTCTACTTTTTCCCATAATAAAAAAGGAAAGCAGTTTTTTCCTAGGACATGAGTAATTGAGATAACTGGTCTTTCATATTTATTATTTTCAAGTGACGGGGTTAAACAGATGATTTCCTTCTTACATTTGTATTTTAGGGTTATGAAATGTTTAAATACTTTGCTTTGTAAACCACACACAGAATAAATACTTTTCAGGAGGTAATAACAGGAGTAGGACTAAATGTCTCATGGAATTTCTGAACTCTGCAGTATAAACTCTGCTAATCGTGTACCTACGGCTGATGCATTTAGTTGCAAGTAAATGTTTGTGCATTATTAGTAGCATACAGGAGTTTCAGTTTCTGTCTATATTAACTGTTGCTAACATCTTTCTAGTTTATGCAACTACGACTTTTCTCTGTCTTTTTTTTTTTTCATGGTGTATGCCTTAATAATTTTTCCTTTATTCCAATGTACCTCTTTGCTTTTCACTGTGCCAGAATTAAATTTAATTACAATTCAAATAGAACAAATGTGATTAGATCAGACATTGGCAAAGAGCAGACAGGAAAAGTTCCTTACAGCAGAGGCAGATATTAAAGTGCTTTATTTTGATGGAACACATGAGGAGTGACCAAAGCATGGGATAAAAAAGGACTAGGCCCAGTGAAGTGTGTAGAGACAACTCTGGGTCAAAATTAATCAGAATAAAGATGAGTTTGAGAACTGATAGGAATTAATGTTAGTAATAGCTTGGTGGTTGGCATTTTAAAAGAAACAAAATAAAGCATTTAAAAAATTGTCTCTCAGTTTTGTCTACGATGGATATTTGTGATCTGAAATTCTTATTTTAAGGAAATTATCAAATACCTGTGTTTGGCTTTTTGATTTTGAAGCACATTACTTACTGTTCAGTCCCAAGGTCATAAAGATATTTACTTCAATTTTATCCTATTAATTCCAAAAATTTACTTTTCACATTTAATTTTTTGATCAAAAATTAAAAGACAACTGAAAGAATATTAGAAGTCATTTGTTATATCAAAAAATGAAAAGTGATTACTATCAAGAATAGTCAGAGGATTCCTGCAAATAATCAAGAAACATACAGCAATTCTATACCACAATGAACAAATTGTATAAGGAAGCAAGTCACAGAGGGGAGAAGCATGAAATGTTTCAAGATATTCAGAGTTAGTCAATGCAACTTAAGGCAACAGGGCAATCACGTTACTCCTAAAGAGTTGGGAAAATTCACAAAGTTGGATAAAGCCAAATGTAAGCAGAGATATAGGTACATAAGACCCTTTGCACTGCTGATGGCAGTGTAGATGCAAAGCAGCTACATTGTCTAGGGTATACACCCTGGGGTTCGTCATCTTATCCAAGGAAAATTTAGGAAACGGACACAAGGAATTTAGGAGGAGTGGAGGTTTAATAGGCAGAAGAGAAAGGAAAGAGAAACAGCTCTCTCTTCAGAGACAGAGGGGCCCCTGAGTGGAAGATACCAGCTCTTGGGGAGATGCACCAGATACTATAGTCCAGTTTGAGGAGGCGATGTCTGATTTACATAGGGCTCACAGATTGGTTCAATCACATATGACATTTACATAGCAAGGGCGGGGAAGGCTGGTTTCCCCACCCTAATCTTATGCAAATGCCTTTCCAGTTAATCTGAGCCATCTTGTCTGTTCTTTATTGTATATCTGGCTGACAAAGAGAAGGGAACATGGAGCTGCCATCTAGAACATGTCTAGTCCCTAGTTCCTGACCACATTCACCCGTGCAAGCTCTCAGCTTGCTTGTCTATGTCTGCAGCTCGACTTTACAGGCTGCTCTTTGTCAGAAAATGATTTAGGGCACTGGGCGCTGTGGCTTACGCCTATAATCTCATCACTTTGAGAGGCCGAGACAGGCAGATCATTTGAGGTCAGAAGCTCGAGACCAGCCTGACTAACATGATGAAACCCCGTCTCTCCTAAAAAATACAAAAAAAAGTTAGCTGGGCGTGATTTCGGTGTCTGACACCTGCAGTCTCAGCTACTCAGGAGGCCGAGGCAGGAGAATCGCTTGAATCCGGGAGGCAGAGGTTGCAGTGAGCTGAGATTGCTTCAGTGCACTCCAGCCTGGGTGACTGAGCGAGACTCGGTCTCAAAAAAAAAAAAAAAAAAAAAAAAAAAAAAAAAAACCCAAGAGTTCATGCA
>NW_012103787.1:525289-559809 GCF_000951045.1 Mandrillus leucophaeus
AAAAAAAAAAAAAAAAAAAAAAAAAAAAAAAAAAAAGAGAAAAAAGAAAACAAACAAGCAAAAAGAAAACAAAAAAAAAGAAAATGATTTGGGGCTGCTTTTCATTTAAAGGAAAAGCCTTACCGAGGACTTACCCTTACTATCTGCCAAAGTGATTTCTTCTTAACTCCTGTATGAGATGGCGCAATTGTTTTGAAGAGCAATCTGGTGAAGATTTCTTAAATAAGTAAACAAAGCTATTGATGTGCTTAAAAACAGAACATAATTTTTGTTTAAAAAAATGGCAGAAATCAGAATAAAATGTGTCACGATACTATTAACTTACACAAATGAAATTATAAACGCGTAAGAACACATTTAAACGAAAAGTAACATATACAAAACGTCAAAGGGGTTGCCTAAAAAATAAGAGGAGTTGATTATAGATCTAAAATAAACAAACTCAGCAGCAAGTAAACAAACAGAAGGTCTGAAGATGAGATACGGCTGTGGACTGAAGAACGCAATTAACCTGTTGCCATAATTTTGTTTCCTTAAATATTTCTTATTTTCTAAATTGTTTTGAATTTAATCACCTAAGCTTTAATTTAATTACGAATAGTAAGAGGATTATATTTTAAATATTTTAATTTTATCCTGCGTAAAATAGGTTTAAGCTAGAACAACAAGAAACATGGCTAAACATATTTCCAGTGAGTATAGTCAAGTGCTAAAATATATAAAGTTGTCCTGAAAAGATCAGTCACACAAGTCAACAGCATACACATGATGTTAAATATATACATTACATGACAGTTGGAAGTTTTATAGATGCCTGCTTCTCACATTAAGGGACACCCTCTCTTAATGGGTTATTACTTTTGTAAGAAGCAAAACTATTTTAATTCAAACACTCTGCCCATTCTTCAGGACTAACATTTTTACCTCACCCCCTTCTGCTGTTAAATATTTTCACTACTGTGGCTTAATAGCTTGATTTTGCTAAGTTTAGCTATGTAAAACAAAACATAGTAAATGATAATTAATATTTATAAAATTAATTTGACCACAAATAAAAGGGAAGTATTGATTACCAGTAATACAGTTTCTGGAACAACAGACCTCTAAAAATACAATAGGGATTTTATAATTATTCTTGTTATAATTGTTTTAGTGTTGCTCTTTTAAAATTAAAATGCAAAATTAAAAAATAGATAAATGGTGCTAGAAACATACAATAAAGAAAGGATAATTTCTTCAATAAATGGTGTTGGGAAAGGGAAAACTGGCTATCCACAAGCAAAAAGGTGAAATTGAACCCATGACTTATTCAACTTACAAAAATTGACTCAAAATTTATTAAAGAACATTCATAAGACCTGAAATAATTAAAAACAAAAACAAAACAGGGGAAAAGCTCCTTGACATTTGTTTTGGCAATTTTTTTTTTGTTTTAATATCAAATGTACATACCACAAAAGAAAAAATAAGCAAATAGGAATAAACAAAACTTAAAAGCTTATGCACATCAAACAGAACAATAACAAAATGATAAAGGCAACCTATTAGACAGGAAAAATATTTGCAAACCATATATCTGATAAGGGGTAAACATCTAAAATATATGAGTAACTCATACAGATCCATAGCAAAAAAAAAAAGAAAAAGACTGATTTTAAAACGTACAAAGGACCTGAATAGATATTTTACACCAATGGCCAACAGATACATGCAATTATCAGGGAAATGCAAATCAAAACTGCCATTAGATATCCCAAACACCTGTTAGAATGACTATTAAAAAGATAAGTGATAACACATGTTGGTAAGGATGTATAGAAAAGGAAACCGTTATCACTGTGGTGGTAACGTAAATTGGGACAGCCATTATGGAAAGCAGTATGAACGCTCATCAGAAAATTAAAACTGGAATGATCATATGATCCATATGATCCAGGATTCTGATTTCTGAGTATATATCTGAAGCAAATGAAATCAGTACCACTATGAGAGATCTGCAGGGTCATGTTCATTGCAGCACTATTCACAATAGCCAATATATGGAAACAACCTAAGTGTCTGTTGTCAGATGAAAAGGATAAAGAATTTGTGAGATTTTACGTGCACACACACACACACACACACACAAATAATATTTGTTCATAGAAAAAAAAGAAAAGCCTGGCATTTGTGATGATATGCGTGAAAATGAAGGGCATTATGTTAAATGAAATAAGCCAGTCAGAGAAGGATCAATACTATATAGTGTCATTTATATGTGTGTATTAGTCAGGGTTCTTAAAGGGGACAGAAATAATTGGATAGATGAATATATGAAGGGGAATATATTAGGAGTATTGACTCACATGATCCCAAGGTGAAGTCCCAAGTAGGCTGTCTGCAAGCTGAGGAATCAGGAAGCCAGTGCAAGTATCAAAATCTCAAAAGTAGGAAAGCCAACAGTGCAGCCTTCAGTCTGTGGCAGAAGGCCTGAGAGCACCTGGCGAATCACTGGTGTAAGACCAAGAGTTCAAAAGTTGAAGAACTTGCGAGTCCGATGTTCAACGGCAGGAAGCATCCAACACTGAAGAAATATAGAAGACTCAGCCAGTCTAGTGGTTCCATGTTCCTCTGCCTGTTTTCATCCTTGGTGTGCTGGGGGCTAATTAGATGATTCCCACTCAGATTGAGGGCAGGTCTGCATCTCTCAGTTCACTGACTCAAAAGTTAATCCTTCCTTTGGCAATACCCTCACAGACACACTGGGAACAATACTTTGCATCCTTCAGTCCAATCAAGTTGACAGTCAACATCAACCATCACAATGTGGTATCTTTAAAAAAAGTCAAAATGAAGAGTATAATGGTGGTTGCCAGTGGCTGGGTTTGGGAGGAATAGGGAGATGTTGTTTATCAAAAAATATAAAATGTAAGTTATAAGATGAATATGTTCTGAGGGTCCAATGTAAAGCAGGGTGATTACAGTTAATGATAGTGTATTACATACAACCATGCACCACATAAGGACATTTCAGTCAACGACAAATTTCGTATAGTGGCCCCATAAACTACAAAGCCATAAAAAAGAACAAAATCATGTTTTTGGCAGCAACATGGATGGCACCGGAGGCCATTATCCTAAGCAAATTAACGTAGGAAACAAAAAACAATTACTGCAGGTTCTCACTTATAAGTAGGAGCTGAACATTGAGTACATCTGAATACAAAGAAGAAAACAACGAACAGTGAGCATACTTTGGGGTGGAATGGGGGAGGAGAATGAAGATTGAAAAACTATTTATGGAGTATTATGCTGATTACCTGGGTGACAAAATTAACGGTACCCCAAACTCCCATGAAACTTACCCATGTAACAAACCTGCACATGTACCCCTTGAACCAAAAATAAAAGTTGGAAAGAAAATAAAAAGAATAAAAAAAAAGATTATAGTGCACTTGGAAAATTCCTGTTGCCTAATGAAGTAGAAACTATCGTAACATCACAAGGCAAGGCATAACTCATATGTTTGTGGTAATGTTAGTGTTAACAAACCTACTGCGTTGCCAGTTGTATGAAGGTATAGCACATATAATTATTTACATGCATAATACTTCATAATGATAATAAATGGCCATATTACTGCTTTACATATTTACTATTCTATGCTTTTAATTATCATTATTTTAAAATATATTGCCTCTGCTTATAAAAGGAAAAGTTTACGGTAAAATAGTATGCCCTGTTATGTTGACAGCAGGCTCATACGCGTCATATTTACCAAGTCTCTTGGCTGAATCATTTTCTCTTGTGCTTAATTTAATCCAGTGTTGTTTTGTTCATCATGGCCCCTAATCATACAAAATCCTCTGCTAATGTTGCCAGTACGAGGCCAACTCAAGTGATTAACCTGGAAACAAAATTAAAAGTGATTAAGGACTATAAAAATGGAAAATCAGTGATGGTTATTATTCACCAGTCAGACATGTACTATTCCACCGTAGCAACAATTTTGAAGAACAAGAATCAAGTGATGAAAGATGTTAAAGGAACTGCTTTATTGAAGGTAAGGAGACACAAAATTTAATAAAGGCTTATCTCAGACATAGAGAAACTTCTAATGACCTAGACTGAAAACCAGACACATAAACACGTCTCTCTCAGCATCATGACAATCAGGGCAAAAGCAAAACGTTTGTTTGCAGTGAGCAAAGTAAAGGCTGTACTCCACTGTAAAGTTGAGTTTACTGCTAGCTCTGGGTGGTATAAATGATTCAATAACTGTGATTCTTTGGATAAAGTGAAAGCGAGTGGTAATCCTGCAAGTGCTAATGTGAAGGCAGCTGAAGAATTTTTTAAAACTCTAGATAATCTGATGGGGTAGGGAAATTACTTGCCAGAGCAAATCTTCAACATGGACATAACATTTCTATTCTGGAAACAAAAGAACCTTTATCCATAAGGACGCCAAGTCAATGCCAGGTTTCCAGTCTCTTAAGGACAGGATAACAGTCTTGCTTGGGAGCAATGTTGCAGAATACAAATTGAAACCTTTTGCGAGCTGTCACAGTGAGAACCCCATGCCCTTCAAGCATATCAATAAGCACATACTGCCAGTGTACTACAGGAGCAATAAACAGTCAAGAATGACCCAGCTCATTTTTCAAGATGCCCTCCTAAATTTCTGTGCCAGCAAAATGGAGAAGCGCCATTTACAGAATAATATAGCTTTGAATTTTTGCTTATTTATGTTTCTGCATATCCTCCTTGTATTGGTAATTATCATCCTAATATTAAAGTGATGTTTCTCTCTCCAAACTCCATTTCTTTGATACAACCAATGGAATCACAGTTATAGCAGTTTTAATTCCCACTAGTGGAGAATAAGCTTTGCTCAGGCTATTGCCGCAACTGAGGAAGACACTGAGGAGACCTTGATGCAATTCTGGAAGGTTTATAACATCTATGACTGCATTAAGAACTTTTCTTGGGCCTGAGGGGATGTCACAAAGAAGTGTATGAGTGGCAGCTGGAAGAAGACACTGAAGAGGTTCACCTATGACTTCAAAGGATTTTCCAAGGATAAGGTGCTTGCAGAAGTCAAGGCTGTGATTGAGAAGGTGAACAACTCTTACCTGAGTGTGAATAAAGATGACATTGAGGAGCTCCTACAGGTGGTTCATGAGAAATTGACTAATGTGGAGTTGTTGGAACTGGAATAAAATTATAGAGTTGAACAAGAGGCAAGAGAAGAGAAAACTGCAAGAAAAGAAAAGAAAAACCCCTCAAGTAAATTCACAGTGAAGGTTCAGCAGAAGCTTTTGCAGATCTCAGCAAGTTCTTTAAAAATATTTAAATACATAAACCACAACTCTGCAAGGTTTTTATTGATATGCAGAGGTATTCATAGTATATTATCTGCTTACAAGCAGACATAGAATGAAGAAAAGAAATAAACCAAGCAAATAACCATGGACATATTTCATAAAAGAGTGATCGCTTCTCAAGAAGAGCCTCAGGCAGGCCCTTCAGGAGACATTCAAGAAGAAAGCATTGTTTTCGTTGGAGATGACAGCTCCACATGCATTACTGCCCCTATCGACCTACCAGTGGTACAAGATGTGGATGTAGAAGACAGTGAAATTGCTGAGGCTGACCCTGTGTAGGCCTAGTCTAATGTGTGTGTATCATAGTTTTTAACAAAACGCTTAGAAAGTAAAAGAAAAAAAGGTTTAAAAATAGCAAAAAATATAATTAGTATAAAAAGAAAGAAAATACTTTTTGCATGTGTACAAAGTGTGTGTACTTTAAGCTAAGAGTTATTACAAAAGAGTTTAAAAGTTAACAATAGTAAAAATGTTATAGTAAGCTAAGGTTTATTTACTATTGAAGAAATAACTAAAGAACTTTAAAAAAAAATCAAATATAGTGTAGCCTAGGTTTCCAGTCTTCATAAGGTCTACAGTATTGTACAGTAATGTTCTAGACTCTCACATTCACTCACTGACTCAGCCAGAGTAACTTCCAGTCTTACAAGTTCCATTCATTGCAAATACACTATTATATACTTTTTAAATCTTTATTTATTTATTTTTACATTTTATGCGATATTTTTACTAAACCTTATCTGTTTAGGTGTTTAGAAACACAAATACCATTTTGTTACAATTGCCTACAGTACTCAGTACAATCGCATCCTATACAGGTTTGTAGTCTAGGAGCAATAGGCTCTGCCATATAGTGTAGGTGTGTAGTAAGCTATTCCATCAAGGTTTGTGTAAGTAAATGCTGTGGTGGTCCATTAGCCATAAAATTGCCTAAAGATGCATTCATTTCTCAGAATTTATCCTCCTCACTAAATAAGGCATAACTACACTTTAAATATCCTAGGAGAGTAGACCATAGATATTCTCATTTTTAAGAAAACATATGTGAGGAGATGGTTATGTTAACTTTATTATGGTAATCATTTCACAATGTATACGTATGTGAGATCGTTACCTTGTATACTTCAAATGTGTACTTTTTTGTCAATTATACCTCAATAAATCTAAAAATGTCTAAATCTATTTGTGCATTCATTCAACCCACATTCTTTAAACTCTTACAACCTAGGAGATAGTTAGGTTTTAGGAATATAGAGGCAGAAAGGAGACTTTATATGGTTTAGGTATGTTTCCCTACCCAAATCTCATGTCAAATTGTGATCCCCAGTGTTAGAGGAGTGGCCTGGTGACACGTGACTGAATCACGGGGGTAGATTTCCTCCTTGCTGTTCCTGTCATAGTGAGTGGGTTCTCATGAGATCTGCTTGTTTGAAAACATTTCCCTCTTCTCTCTCTTCCTCATGCTCCAGCCAAGTAGGCATGCTTGCTTCCCTTACCTTCTGCCATAGTTGTAAGTATCCTGAGGCATCCCCAGCCATGCTTCCTATATAGCCTGCAGAACTGTAAGTCAGTTAAATCTCTTTTCTTCATAAATTACCCAGTTTCAGGTAGCTTTTTATAGTAATGCAAAAACAGACTAATACAGAAAATTGGTACTGGGAAGTGGGGCATTGCTATAAAGATACCTGAAAATATGGAAGCAGCTTTGAAACTGTGTAATCGACAGAGGTTAGAAGAGTTTTAAGTGCTCAGAGGAAGACATGAAGATCAGGAAAAGTTTGGAACTTCCTAGAGACTTGTTGAATGGTTCTGACCAAAATGCTGGTAGTGATATAGACAGTGAGGCCCAGACTGAGGTGTTCTCAGATGGTGATGAGAAACTTACCAGGGACTGGAGCAAATGCCACTTTTGTTAGACATTAACAAAGAGGTTAGAGGCATTGTGCACCAGCTTTAGAGATCTGTGTAACTTTGAACTTGAGAGAGATGATTTAGGGTATCTGGCAGAAGAAAGTTCTAAGCAGCAAAGCATTCAAGATGTAATCTGGCTGCTTCTAACATCATAAGTTTATGTGTGTGAACAAAGAGATGATCTGAAACTGAAACTTATGTGTAAAGGGAAAGCAGAGCATAAAAGTTTGAAAAATTTACAACTTGGCCATGTGGTAAAAAAAGAAAATCCATTTTCTGATGAGGAATTCAAACTGGCTGCATATATTTGCATAAATAATTAGGATCCAAAGTTTAACAGCCAAGACAATGGGGAAAATTCCTTGAAGGCAGTTGAGAGATCTTCACAGTAGTCTCTCCCATCATCACAGGCCTGGAGGCCGAGGAGGGAAAAATGGTTTCATGGACCAGGCCCAGTGTCCTGCTGTCCTCTGCAAACCCAAGACACTATTCCCAGCATCCCAGCTGCTCCTACTATAGCCATGACTAAAAGATCCCCAGATATGTCTCAGGCTGTTGCTCCAGAGGGTGCAAGCTGTAAGCCTTGGCTGCTTTCACATGGTGTTAAGCCTGTAAGTGCACCAAGGGCAAGAGTTGAGGCTTGGAAGCCTCTGCCTAGATTTCAGAGGATGAATGAAAACATCTAGATGTCCAGCATACATCTGCTGCAGTGCCGGAGCCCTCAAGGGGAACCTCGATTAGCTCAGTGCAAAGGGATAATGTGGTGTTGGAGCCTCCACACTGAGTCCCCACTAGGGCATTGCTAGTGGAGCTGTGAGAGGAGGGCCACCATTCTCCAGACCCCAGAATGGTAGATCCACCTACAGCTTGCACTGTGAATCTGGAAAAGCAGCAGGCACTTAATGCCAGTCTGTGAAAGCAGCCAGGATGCACCCTGAGGAGCCACAGGGTAGAGTTGCCCAAGACCTTGAGAGTTCACCCTTTGCATAGTGTGGCTTGGATATGAGACATGGAGTCAAAAGAGATTATTTTGGAGCTTTAAGATTTAATGACTGCCCTGCTGGGTTTTGGAGTTGCTTGGGGTCTAGGATCCCTTTGTTTTGGCCAATTTCTCCCTTTTGAATTATGAGCATTAATTCATTGCCTGTACCCTTATTGTATATTGGAAGTAACTAACTTGTTTTTTTTATTTTACAGGCTCATAATCAGAAGGGACTTGCCTTGTCTCTTACGAGACCTTGGATTTGGACTTTTGAGTTAATACTGGAATGAGTTAATACTTTGGGGACTGTTTGGAATGCATGATTGTATTTTCAAATGTGAGAAAAACATGAGATTGGGAGGGGCCAAGAACAAAATGATATAGTTTGGATTTGTGTCCTTAACCAAATTTCATGTTAAATTGTGGTTCCCAATCTTGGAGGAGTGGCCTGGCAGGAGGTGATTAAATTATGGGGGCAGATTTCCCCCATGTGGTTTTCATTATAGTGAGTGAGTTCTCATGAGATCTGGTTAGTTGAAAGTGTGTAGAACTTCCCCCTTCTCTCTGTTTCTTCATTTCTAGCCATGTAGGACATGCCTGCTTCCCCTTCGCCTTCTGCCATGACTGTATGTTTTCTGAAGCTGCCTCAGCCATGCTTTCTTTGCATCCTGTGGAACCAGGAGCCAATTAAATCTCTCTCCTTATTAATTAACCAGTTTCAGGTAGCTCTTTATAGCAACACGAGAATGGACCAATACAAGACTAGTCAAGAGGTTTACCATATCTTGGGAAGAAAACACTAATTGAAGAAATCAAAATCATTAAGTCCAATGAGTGCTAAAATCCGTCTATGTGCGATGTATAATGGAAACACAGAGTAGGGATTTCTAATCCAGGCTTATGCATGGCTTTTATAGACAACATTATTTGTCTGTTTGTTTTTTTGTTTATGTATGTATGTGTGTGTGTGTTTACCAGCAGAGGCGACTTCAGAGTCTGAAATAACAGTGGTTAGCTAGCAGATGCAAGCATGAGGAAAACCAGTAATAACAGATGATGAAATTAAGGCATGGAAATAAAGAAAAGTAATGATAGGAAGTTTAAAAAGGTGGAATTCCAATGTTTGAGAAGTCTTTGCTGTCACGATTCTTTAAACATTTTCTACTCAATTTTAACTTATCAAAGTCTTTTCAAAAGGTGATAGTTATGCTTTAATGATAACAGTATTATTCAAAAATAAATGCCAGGATATGGGTTAGTTAGAAAGAATATTTCAGAAAACCTTAATCAAATTGGTATTTTCAAAGCATTTATAAGTGTAGCTGAGAGTTTAGAATTCATTTGCAACATTGCTCAATATTTTTGTATTGATTATTCAAATTTATTTTGCTCTTCCACATGGTTAAAACAAACAATGATAAGATTATCTTTCCAAAATTTTAGCTGACAGACACATGCCAGCAAAATTATGGTTTAGTTGATACAACACTGCCTACTAGAATCTGGTTTGTTTATTAAGGCACCCAAACACTAATGGCTGAGGAAGCAAATACTTGAATGACTAAGGATACATATTTACCACTGATATCTGGATGACTCAAGCTCGTTCCCAGGATAACTAGAAAACTAGATGATCAAGGAGAGGAAACATAAGAAAAACATATGTATTTCTCAGTTCCTAATGACTATGTTCATAAAATTGATCTTGCTTTGAGGAGAGGGAGAGAATTGGGAGGAATTTTTTTTTTTTTTTTTTTTTTTGAGACAGAGTCTTGCTCTGTCACCCAGGCTGGAGTGCTATGGCATGACCTCAGCTCACTGAAACCCTCCACCTCCCGAGTTCAAGCGATTCTCCTGCCTCAGCCTCCTGAGTAGCTGGGATTACAGGTACGTGTCACCACACCCAGCTAATTTTTGTATTTTTAGTAGAGACGGGGTTTCACCATGTTGGTCTGGTTGGTCTTGAACTCCTGACTTCAGGTGATCCATCCACCTTGGCCCCTCAAAGTGCTGGGACTACAGGCATGAGCTTCGGGGCCTGGTCAAGAATTGAGAGGATTTAAAGCAAAAATTTCCAAAGTCTGTGCAGAAGGCAGAAAAAAATTCCACCTTGTGAACATGAAACCCAGTTAGTGACTTAATTACATTGTATTTAATGATGCTTTCACTTATCTGTGATACTTGATAACGAAAACCATTATTCAAGGGGCTGATGGTGATAAGCAGATGATACAGAGAGACAGCAGTTACAGAGAAAAGAAGTTGGGTCATTGCTGAGATTGAGGTTAATTACTGTAGATAAATTTAGAGAATAAATAAAAATTTATTCTGAGACACACGTGAATGATAAGAATTGTTTATTAGCAGTACGAAACCACCTTAAAAAGTACCTATTAGTGCAGAGTTAACGTCCCTTTTAGGGTAGATGAAGGTTGGAATAAGGGGACTCAATGTCAAGAAAAGAAAGAAAAATGTGTCTTCTCTTACTTTGAAAATTTAATGCCTTGGTAGATATAAAAAATAAATATTTGAGCTCAAACAAAAAGATAAAACATGAGGGATAAAATCAGGAAAAAATAAAAATATGATTGGGAAGTAGAGAACAAGAAAACCTGAAATACAGTGAACCTTAGAATTGTGACCCAGCTAGAAACTTGAAAATGAAGCAGAAAAAAAAGGAGAAAGAAAAAACTAAAGTCTTGTTCTTTTGCTGTGGTAGAAGATATACGAGAAAGGTTTATTTTCATGTCCAGGCATGAAAACATGAAAATTTCAGAAGCATCAAAAGGCATACTTTTGGATAGTACCACTTCTTATAGTATATGCAAGTTCTTACTAGGACTGTAAGAGCACAGGATTGAAAAAATATATATATGAATATAAGCCTCTGTCAGGTCACTTTCTGGGAGAGACATAAGAAGGAAAGAGGAAGACACGATTTGGTAGGCAGATCTCATAAAATAAAGAAATTCCAGGTCAGGAAGCTGCACTGTGCCTTAGGCTAAAACAGCTTTTTAGTTTTTTTCTAGGATAAAAGCCTTCCTTGGAAAAACGCCTATTCCAGATAGGAATTAACCTGCTCACTAAAAAAAAATTGTACCATTCACAATGCCCTGTACTCTACTGAATAGCAGAATGCCAAGTACACGATAAGCAAATAGAGAAATAAAAATTAAATAATTTTAAATATGCACGTGCTTCTAGGAACTGAGAGAGCCTCTAGGCAGGTGTCAAGAGAAAAAGTACCAGCACTGCAAATTTCTTTTCTTATATATTGACAAATATTAATTGCATATATTTGATGGGGTACAGTGTGATTTATTGATATATGTTAAACTGTGTAATGATAAGATTAAGGTAATAAGCATATCCATCACCTCTCATACTTATTATTTTTGTGGTAAGAACATTTAAAATGTATACTTCTAGGAATTATGGATTATAATTTCCAAATATGCAAACTAAGAAACATTTTAAATTTATCTTGTGAGAGAAGGCATGATATAACTGAGTGAATTTTCTCCGAGGAAATGGGCAATTCAGTGTCACAAACGTTTTTTATAAGTGAGTTCTGTGACACAATTAAAATTGGTAAATTGCTGACATCTCTCAAACTCATAAATTATCAATGAAGTATAAAGAAGATTAGGATTTCTTCTTTGTTCACATTTTAGATTATTGTCTTTCCAATGGATAACACTAAACCTTTCCTGAAAAACAAGGATGGCTGCAACAGCTGGCATATTTATTTTTATTCAATAGTTTGTAGAAATGAGATGCATTCAGTGATATTCTTAAGCTCTTCATATATTCATCGACTTTTTGTAAGAGTAGAATACATAAGATTTCAGGGGTTTCAAATGTCTCTGGAAATGCTGAGATAGCTATTATATCCCTGACTGATTAAAATATTTCGGCCTTAGCAGTTTAACAAAGTTGCCCAGTTCTTCATCTTTGGGCTCCATACACTCCCAGGTTGGACACCTGAGTGGTATAGGTAAAAGACAATGAAAAACTGGAAAATATTGCAGGTATTTTCCACTTCAGTGGTTCAAAAAAAGGAGACATCATTCATAGTTGCCAGCACATAGTGCTAATAATAATTCCAAAAATAACTAAACTGTGCTCAGATTTATTTTGCTTCTTTATTGTCTCTACCTAGGGTAGGCCACTCACTGCTCTCTGTCACTCTCATCTGCCACTGTTCTTCTCCATTCACATTTAATAAGGCTCATCTTTCATGACTTTTTCTTCCTCTCTTTATCTTTGCCTTTCTTAATTCCATAATCTATTTTTAATTTGTTTGGTCAGAATCTGATATGCATTGGATAATATTTTACAAATGGATAATGGTTCCTGTATTGAAAGTTATGCATATAGTTTATACATCCTTTTTTTTTTTTTTTCTAAGACATTTCAATTAAATCTCTCTACCAATTTGTATCATTACACAAATTGTTTCATGTAGTTTAGGTAAGTGGCTTTATATATATTCAGTATTATCCTTAAGTCTTCAATAACAACTTATAGAATAAGAAGGCATTTTTAGTTTACCTTCAACTCCTAATGTCATCATAATAGATAATAAGTTTTGTTTCTTTCTTCAACATTTACTCTTCCTTAGTTTCCTCTTCCTCCCAATCTTAAATTTCTTTTTGGTCATGTTAGTGTCTCTTTTTGGAAGTTTAGCTACCAGGTGCATGAGTTAAGCATGGGTACTAAAGCCAAATATTGAATTATAGGGAGCAGGATGCTGAATAACAGAGTGTTTTCTGTCTTTTACTAGAAATGATCCTTTATGCATATAAACTTCAGAATTCTTGCCAGTCATCTTTTAATAAAGAATGTGGCCTGGGTTGAAAGTTTTCAGAGGTTATGGCAGAGCAGAGAGCACCAAAAACTTGGTTCCCTGCCTTGGTAACAACTGCACAGACAGATTCTGTCTAATATAACTATTAGAGAACTCCGGAGTCTTTAAAATACATAGAGTTCCTTCTGTCTTTACCTGCAGTTTGACTTTTCTTCCTTATCATTTGTGAAATATTATTGAATGCTTTATTTTAGGAATAATTCTTTTTAGAACCATTTTTTGTTTGTTATACTTGCTTAGTTTTCCTGTGTATCTTTTATTTAATTAAATCAGAACTACTGAAATTCTAAACAATAATCATACCAAAGATGATTATTTTAAAGAAGGATCCACAAAGCAATTTAAAATGTCTGTGTCATTGGATTTACTCCCATATATATTAATCTCTAGGGTTGGATTATATAAAATCCATTTATACATTGTATTATTTGGAAATAACAATAGTGAACAAAGAGAGCTATACCAAATTATCAGAAGAATGACTTTACTTGCTTTTTCTTAAAGGTTGCCCAAATCCCTTATTACTTTAAAAAGGATATGACAGATAGATAGAAATACAGATCTAGAAGTAGATCTACATCTAGCTTTCCATTTTTTGCTTTCTTTCTATTGCTTTTTCTGTACATATTGATGGAGTATATTTTGCATTCAAGAATATGGTTTTTAAATTAAGAAATACTTGCAATAGCAAGTTGTGGAAACCTTGGTCAGAAAAAAAGGCTTACCATATGCAAGATTTTATGGTATGCTATCAAATATCTCTTTTACCAACAGCTGACATATGTGTAAAACTTTCCAATTGTCAACTGAAAGTTAGCCCTTGAATAGGAGAATATTTTTTTATTCTCTACCTGATTATAAGGGTGGGTTTTATTGGCAATTAAGCAAATGTTCCCCTTCGGGTAATTTTATTCTATTATAAGTTAGCCTGATCACAGAAATCCAGTAAAATTATAAGTATTTATTTTCTTTTTACCACATCTTCCAATGATACCAAATTTTGAAATTAAAATTAACTTTAGCTCCTAAGCACTATAAAATTAGCCTGCCACAGTTTAATGGATGCTAACAAAATGCAAAAGACCCTTGCCGTGAAGTCATTTATAACTGATAGCAGTATCAGTAACCAGTAATGGCCTTTTTGCCAAGATATTTTGGCAGTATGAATAGGAAACAGTAGTGCCCACACCAACCATGGGGTACATTATAGGAGAGGGAACCTGAGCACATGAAACCCTCTCTTTTATAATAGGCAGCAAGTAGCAAGTATGCCTTTGATTTGGAGAGAGAGATTATCTGTCATTTTCCTAAACAGTAGATAAACCTGATTTTTTTCTCTGATGAGAAACACTATGTCAATCTTCAAATACTGTTCACTATACAAGCATGTGTTAAAATACTGCTTACAAAAAAGTCAGAGTGTACCTGTACTCACATAGACAGAGAGAAATGTGGAAGACTCAGAGAAATTAGGCAATACAGCCAAGTTGTCAAGCTCTTTCTCTTGGCCTGATCTCTTGAGTTTTATTATGCTACTGAAATGCTTTATCAGCAAGCAGGTATATAAGTCAAACATAACTCTTTACACTTAAGTGTCATATCAACAGTCTGGAAAAATTCACTGAACATTCATTGTATATCAACGTATTCAAGTCACCAAATATTGAAACACTTTTTAATAAACAAGAATGGAAAACAGAAACAATTTTAGACATGGGAAACACCCTAAAATCAACGTCAGAAGTAATTGTCTACTTTAGTTTAAAAACATATTGAAAACTAAAATTCTTACCTAAAATTGAATGAGATTTTTGCAGAAATATGTTCTTCTGTATAATAGGGACCTGCTTTCTTTTGATTTTCTGGTAGCCTTTCAATGGTTTATGCATTCAGCAATAGTCAGGGTATATCTAAAGCTCCATTTTCTCCCAAAGGGATGTCTTTTTATTTAACTTACATTTGCCTTAAATACTCAATTTTAATTTGCTCCTTGAAACGTTTTGTCATAATTCAACATGAATTGCTTAACTGTTTGGTATACATTACTCTGGCACAAGGAAGTATCCCACTTGGTTATGGTAATATTAATCATTTGTTTAAAAGTAATTGTCTTCAATAAAAATAAACTTTGTTGCATCTATGCTCATTTAACTCCTTATCTGTTGATAAATTATTGCTATGATATTCTTGCATAATTCATAGTCTTAAACATCCATGTTCCTTCCAAAGCTGAAGTCATTCTGCAACAGATGGCCAAAATCTGTCTTCAACAGCTGTCATATGGTTCTTTCTTTCTCTCCAGGTGTATTTATTTGCCTGCCTTCACCTGTGAGTTCTGAAATTCCTATTGGGTTGAATTAAACAAGTGAAACAGACTTTGTAAGGAAAAACAAGCTAGGAAAGTATTTGCATTAACAAGGTTGCTAGACTCTTTTCTGTTTTGAAATACTATCTAGACTATGTTATAATATTTGTGTTATTATATCCACACCAACACTATACATTGCCATTACTGTTAATTTTTGACAACTTGTTAGGTACAATAAGTTTAGCTTTCATTAACCTGTTTAAAGAATTAATACCAAAAAACTTTCACTTCTCCCAACACATAGCAATGACAGAAAAAAATATAAAAAGAAGGAGCCAGAAATACACAGTTGAGCTTAATACAAAATTTTCATATATATATATGAAATAGAAAAATAGATAAAATTACAAAATGTTGAGAGGGGCTGATCTCTAGTTGATGAATAGGCAATGGTATCAGACAATATAACTCCTCTAAGGATGAAGGGAATGAGAGTGTTCACTTAAGATTAGAAAAAGAAAGGAGGTAGTAAATTTCTTCTTATGATGAAAGACTGCTAAAAACAAAAGGTTAACAAGAGACTGATTTGAATTAAGGCTTTATCAAAAGCTATGGACTGAAACAAATGGGAAAGAAACATAACCGGAACTCCAGTATCCAAGCCAAGCTATATAATCTCCATGTGCTGAATGTACAATATCACCACTGTGCCTGCAATGAAGTAACTTATAAACATGATTATAAGGTCTGTCTAAGGGATCTGGCAATGGATAGGAAGCAATGGCAGTTTTCCTAGACAGGCAAGGGTATGTACAAAGACATAAATGTATAAAGAATTGGAGAGAGGAAGAGATGGGCACAGAAATAGACATATAGGCACTCATGAAATCCAAGATGACCAAATAGATGCAGCCAGGAAGAGCTTCTCTCACCAAAAAGATAGAAGACTAGTACACTCTGAAGAAGATCTTTGGAAAGAAGGCATTGAGAGTAAACAGAGGAAGGACATAGACTCCGGGCTGTATATGGAAGAAGCTGGAAACTCTGCACAGGATTATTAAGGACCAGGACTTATTCCTGGCCCCAAGGGGCTTCTAGGGAAGGAATGAGAGCAATAGGCATGGAGTGGCCAACTCTCACCTTGGGCCTTTGGGATCCTAGCTGCAGGAAACCCCCACAACCAGACCAGACATCTGAGCTTTCAGGCAGAACAGCCCAAAGAGACGGCAGAGATAAAATTTCAGCCTCTGTGTAGCCCAGAAGGTTTGACTCTGGAATGACTGCAGTGGAACATGGTGATAGGGGATCATTCCCCAAGTCTCACCATACTCCTCAAGGCAGCTTTGGACTTTTTTAGTTGCTGGACTTGGACATAGCAGAGCTGTTTTCCTCATGGGGTGAGGCCAGTTTGATCTAAGTTCTTCCCTGTCTGCCATCCTCTCCCACGGTTTCTGCTTGTTCATACCTGATTGCAACACAGCCTCAGCTGCCCAGTTGAAGTGTTTGCCAGTGGCCACAACCATAGCGTTTTCTCCAGCAGACCCTACCTACTCCTTGGAGCACTTTTGCAGACAGACCTTCACCAGTGTGCTCTTACCCACAGCCTTCAGCCACCAGTATGCACTTGCCTGCAGCCTCCCCCTGGCACCCCACAAGCACACACATGCACGAAGGCATGTTGCTGTCTCACTGGCACACACATGTATGGGGCCTGCTTACTGCCCTGCGAGAGCAATTTGCCAGCAACATCTATCAGAATGTTGTTGCCAGTAGATGGGAACATGTTGACCCCTCCAGTATGGCAGGTGCTTGACTATGAGGGGCTAGAGACCAAAGTTGTGGGCCTAGTCCCAGACCTCTATGATTAGAGCACACAATACGGGAGTGTTGACATGAGCCTTCCCCTCTGAAAGCATCCAGAAATAAAGCCAGTTGAGCAAACCTAACTTATACTGAAGCCAACCCTCAAGTACATCAAAGAATATAAAAGGAAAAGGTCCCATTCAAAAAGGAGCAACTACAAAAATTAAGGAAACATTAGTCCACACAGGTCAGAAAGAACCAGCTCAAGAACTCTAGCAATTCTAAAAGCCAGAAGTCTTCTTACCTCAAAACAATCACACTAGCTCCTGAGCAATGGTTCTTAACTAGAAAGAAATGGCTGAAATGACAGACATAGAATTCAGAATCTGGATGGCAATAAAGTTCATCAAGATACAGGAGAAGGTTAAAATTCAGTCCAAGGAAAAAAGTAAAATTGTCAAGAGTTGAAAGATGACATAGCCACTTTAAAAAGAACCAAATTGAACTTCAGGAAATAAAAATTTACAAGAATTTCAGAATGCAACTGGAAGCATTAATAACAGAAGAGACTAAGCTGAGAAAAGAATCTCAGGACACAAACACTGCTCCTTCAAACCAATGGAGGTAGACAAAAATTTTAAAAAAGAATTCTAAAAATGAACAAAACTCCTGTGAAATACGGGACAAAGAGACCAAACCTACCACTCATTGTCATTCCTGAAAGAGATGGAGAGAGAGCAAGCAACGTGAAAACATATTTGAGGACATTTTTCATGAAAATTTCCCCAACCGCCCTGGAGAGAGTGACACAGAAATTCAAAAAATTCAGTGAAACACTGTCTTATTCTATACAAGATGATCATCCCCAAGACACATGGTTATCAGATTCAACAAAGTCAGTGGGAAAGAAAAAATCTTAAAGGCAGCTAGAGAGAAAATACAGGTCATCAACAAAGGGAACTCCAGCAGGCTAACACACTCTTCAGCAGAAACCTTACAAGTCAGAAACAATTATGGGGGCTATATTCAATTTTCTTAAAGAAAAATAATACCAAACAAAAATTTTATATCCAGCCAAACTAAGCTTCATAAGTGAAGGATAATAAAACATTTCTTAGACAAGCAAATGCTAAGGGGAATCATTACCACCATACCTGCCTTACAAGAGGTCCCTAAGGGAGTGCTAAACATGCAAATGAAAGACCTGCCACCACAGAGATGCACTTAAGTACATAGCCCACTGACATGATAAAGGAACTATATAATCAAGTCTACATAACAACCAGCTAACAAAATGATGATGGGAACAAATCTGTATATACCAATATTAGCCTTGAATAATGAGCAAAAGTCCCACTAAAAAGATACAGAGTGGTGAGTTGGATAAAGAAGCAAAACCTAACTCTGTGCTGTCTTCAAGAGACCAATCCAACACTCTATGACACACATAGACTCGAAGTAAAGGAATAGAGAAAGATCTATCAAGCAGACAACAAAAAAGGGGTTATTTTTATTTCCAACAAACAGAATTTAAACCAACAATGATCAAAGGTGATAAAGAAGGGCATTGCATAATAAATAATTTAATAAGCATACTTAACTATCCTATATATATATATATATATATATGAACCTAACATTGGAACACCCAGATTCATAAAACATGTTCTTAGAGACCTATGAGGAAACCTAATTGACTACACAATAATAGAGGTAGACTTCAACAACCCACTAACAGTTTTAGGTGGATTATCTGGGCGAGAAACTAATAAAGATATTAAACTCAAAGATATTAAAGATACTAAACTCAACATATGGCCAAAAGACTCTAATAAGCATCCACAAAATGCCCCACTGAACAGCAACGGAACATACATTTTTTTCATTTGTACTTGGCACATATTCTAAGGTCAACTATACACTCAACCATAAAGCAATTCTCAACAAATTAAAAAAAAAAATCGTAACAACCACATTCTTCAGCCACAGTGAAATAAGAGGTGAGATCAATATAAATAAGATTTCTCAAAAAAAATACAATAATATAGAATTAACCTCCTTCTAAATGACGCTTGGAAAAAGAATGAAATTAAGTCAGAAATCAAAAAATTCTTTGAAACTAATGAAAACAAAGACACAACATACCAGAATCTCTGAGACAGGACTAATGCAGTGTTAAGAATAAAGTTTACAGTGCAAAACGCCACATCAAGAAGTTAGAAAGAGCTCAAATAAACAACCAAATATCAAACTCAGAGGAACTAGAAAAACAAGAGCAAACTAACCCTGAAGCTAGAAGAAAAAAAAAAAAAAAGAAAAGAAAAGAAATAACCAAAATCAGAGCTGAGCTGAATAAAACGGAGATGCAAAAATCTATACAAAAAAACAATGAAAAAAAGATTGGTTCTTGGAAAGAATAAATAAGATTAATGACTGCAAGCTAGATGAATTTAAAAAGAGAGAGGCCAGGCATATTGGCTTACGACTGTAATTCCAGCACTTTGGGAGGCCAAGCGGAGTAGATCACCTGGGGTCGGGAGTTTGAGACTAGGCTGACCAACACAGTGAAACCCCATCTCTACAAAAAATGCAAACATTTGCCGGGTGTGGTAGCACATGCCTGTAATCCCAGCTGCTCAGAAGGCTGACGCATGAGAGTCACTTGAACCTGGGAGGTGGGGGTTGCAGTGAGCTGAGATCTGCACCCTATTTTGGGTGACAGAGTGAAACTCTGTCTCAAAAAAAAAAAAACAAAAAAAGAGAGAAGATTCCAATAAACACAATCATCAATCATAAATTACAAAAAGACATTACCACAGACCTCACCGAAATACAAAATTTCTCAGACAGTTATAAACACTTCTATGCACACAAACTAGAAAACATAGACACAAAGTAGAGGCATAGACACACAGAGAGGAAAAATAGACACCAGGGCTTACTGGAGGGTGGAGGATGGGAGGAGAATGAGGGTCAAAAAACTACTTATTAGGTACTATGCTCACTGCCTGATGAAAAATATCATTTGTACACCAAACCCCAGCAACTTGCAATTTAACCATGTAAAAAATCTGCACATGAGCCTCCTGAACCTAAAATATATATTGAAAATGGAAAAAGAACAAAAAAAGAAATAAGATAGAGCCAGAGATGAAACAGAGACAGAAACTCTCTGTCAAATTAAGCTTGCAAGTAAAAATATAAAGCATAGCAAAACCAAGACAAAACAACAAAACTAATATGGAGAAAGGTAGGAATGAATCAGTAACGAGACTAAGATTAAAATTTATTTTATATATAAGTATGTAAATAAGTGATGGGATATTCAAAATGAAAATATGAAGTCACAATTTTTATTTTAAAAGGAAAAAAATTCAAAAGAAGAAAATTAAAATTTGAAAAAACAAGATTAGATATACATTTATATGAGCAAATTAGAGGCCAGAGGCGGTGGCTCACGCCTATAAGTCCAGCACTTTGGGAGGCCAAGGTGGGTGGATTATCTGAGGTCAGGAGTTCCAGACCAGCCTGCCCAACATGGGAAAACCTCTCTCTACTAAAAATACAAAACATTAGCTGGGCGTGGTGGTGGTCACCTGCAATCCCAGCTACTTGGGAGGCTGAGGCAGGAAAAACACTTGAACCCCGGAGGCTGAGGTTCCAGTGAGTGAGCCGAGATCACACCACTGCACTCTAGCCTGGGCAACAAGAGTGAAACTCCATCTCAAAAAAAAAAAAAAAAAAGAGCAAATTACAATTTTGGTAAATAAAAAAGTCATTAGAAATATGATTTCATGAAGTTTGTGCCTAATATTGTCAAAAAAAACAAGTAGTGAACTGAAGTATTAAAATTGGAACTCTTGAAATTTTGGCAGTAATTTTACACTGAAATTTGTTTCATAAGGACAATTTAAATGATCATGTTAAGTAATTGAAACATTTGTGATAACTAATTTGAACATTATAAAGTCAGTTTGAACACTCTATTTGAGCATGTGTCAGGAATTGCTAGTTCAATAATATCTAGTTTTTTCTCTCTCTGGCCTTATATTTTTCTCTTTCTTTCTTATGACATCTATGTTTGCTTTAGCTTTCCTGTTTTTCACTCCAGCGCATACAGGCCCCTCTCATGGTGAGCAGAGGAGTGAAAGGTAGGAGAGTCGCTCTTGACCAGTCCCAAGACTGTTTTGTTACAAATTCTGATCCAAAAGCAGGAGAAAAGTTTCTTTTTTATTATCTCTAAATCGTTTTACAGGTAAGGGTATTTTCTTCCTACCTTTTTCTTTTGTGGCCATATAATGCAGACAACGTCCCCATCCCTCCCGCAGGAAAGGGCTGGGTTTGGATGTTTCTAACCGGAGGGATGGGTCTCCAAATGAAAAACTGTACTGAATAGACCCAAACACATATTTCTCATCTCCTTTAAATAAACATACTTAGGAGTTCTTCTAGGTTCCAGGGATAGATCGGTGAACAAAATAATTTAAAATCACTGCTTGTTGGAGCTTGTGTTACATAAACAGGTAAATGTGGTCTGTTACATGATGGTGCTATGAGATTATCAGGTAGCCTAAAACAATGACAGTCAATAACTTTGCAACAACTGAATCTCTATGCAAAAACATACCTTCGATAATACTTTATGATCAACAAAGTCAGGACTACAAAATAACTGTGTAAGAAGGGAAAAGGCAACAAACCCATCACCTAGCCCCACCTTCAATGCTGCTCAGGTGCACCTCCCTCAGATGATCTGTGGCAGGTAGAGGTAAATCCAGAAAAACTGCTAGGAAGACGAAAAGGGGGTACTCATAAGGGTATCTAAGTCTTTCAAACATATAGCTTCTGGAGGAGAAGAAAAGCATAAAACAAAGCACAATAAAAAAAGAAATTTTTTTTTTTTTTGGCAAAGAATGATAAAGGAGAAAAGTAAAGAGAAAAAATTTGGAGTTCTGTAAGAAAAAAGAGACAACCCCAATCCTACCACCAAAGCAAAACATTTAAATGACGGAAGTGCTTGGACTTCGCTAGGACGGAAAAAGTGCCATTAAACTAGGAATCCTCTAAAACGTTTCAATATCACAAATATAAACAAGAAAGTAAAATCCAGATAATTATTAAAGAAAGTCAGAAAACATAATTTCACACAAATTTAGCAAGTCCATTCTTCTGAAACGGGTAAAATTTATTCTGTAAATAAAAATTATTTCCATGTTAAGAAATCTATCAATGCCATACATATCATAAATCTAAGGGAAAAGTCACAATTATTTCCATAAAGGCCAATAAATACTTTGAAAATATCCAACAAGTCATTTATGATTTAAAAAAATTCAAGAAAATAGAAATGGAAGATACTATAAAAACATAGTTTTACATAGTCATGTACAATTTTCTATTTATATGACATATTCATGAAAAACTATATAAGTATATATACACAGGTATATATGTATATGTGTATATGTATGTGTATATGTATGTGCATGTACTTAGTCTTGGGTTCTTAGTGCTAAGGTCAGTATGTTAACTTATAGAGAAACAGCAGAGCCATATAATAAAGTTATTAATCACCATAGCTAGAAAAAAGTATTTGAGGCATGAGATTATGTAAAGATGTTTCTATTTGTCCCACATCAAAAGCAGAGGGGAGGTAAAATGTTTTCGTTTTCTTCTTATTTTTCTTTACTTGTTTCTCCTTCCTTTCTAAGAGGGAAAAAAAATAGTGTTTTTGAAAGAGCAGGTTATTTGTTTTTGACATTAGGATCTCAACTTTTACCATCCCCCCAATTTTATCAAATGTTTAGTTTTCCTAAACAATAGCATCTTCTTCTTTAAAAGATTTGGTTCCAGCACTGAAATTATATATTTGATATATATGTAATAATATTTCAAAAAAGTAAAAAAGAAAGTATTAAATTTTGTCCAGAGCTGTAGTTAATGAAGTTTCTAAAGAAATAGTATTAAAATAATTTGATCAAAGACATTTTCTTAAACCATTTCATAGTTTCATGAAAAGTCTCCTACAAGATTTCAGCCTGTCTAGTATAAGAGAGTGCACAATTGCTTGTACTGAATATGAAACTATATGTATTCAAATATGAATAAGTACAAAAAAGGATGAAATTGAGAAAATGTATGTATGTAAAATTATATTTGTTCTTAAGTATCATCCCTCATCATATAAATGTGACGTTTTCAAGGAAGGATAGACATAAAAAGGTTATTTTATTTTCTTATCTCCTAATATATCACGCCATGAAAGTTATTTTGAAAATGAATATTTTTTTCCACCTACCATGATCCTCTTTGAACAGGCTTTACAGATGTTTTGCTCCTTTTTCCTTTTGCTTATTATTCTGATTATTTAGCATAGTTACTAGGGTAATTTATGCTGCAGTCCTTTTATTATTTGTTTCATTGTTATTGCCCTTGCAAAGATGTCTTAGTAGCTTTGATAAATTCAGAAAACAACATCCACTACAAAACCGCTGTTCATCCTTGTATGTATTAAGATACTGTCTTTTATAATTGAACATAAAATAGTGTTTAAATGTAAACACAATTTTTCTTGTGTCTTCTTTTAAATATGCACAGATGTGTTAAGGTTATATTGAAAGTTTCTTTAATATTATGTTGTTTTCTCCTTTAAACTATAGAATTTGAATTGCTGGTAAGGTTGTTTCTCTTTTGCCTTCATTATGCCTTTTGTTTTCTTTGTAAGAATTATTTATTATCAGACTCCAGCACACAATGTCTTCAGGGAACATCATCAGGATCATGAAGGAATGTGTTCAGCAAATGCTTCCTTTATGCAGTTTCACCTACAGAGACTCAACGGGTCTCACAGCATGAGAAGTAAGGTGTAAAGATATCTGCATGTTACCTCACTGTGAAAATCAGGCTGCACATTTGAACAACATCTTTTATTTTATTAATAGTGAGAAAATGTTTTTCATAAATTTACACACACCATGGGAGGAGTACTGGTTAGCTACTTAATAAAATTTATATTCTGACTAAATGCCACTCATTTCCAATAACTTCACCATAGTAATTCCCTATTACCATACACCATGTTATAGCTATAATCATTTTGTTTTTCTTCATTCACATGTTATATGTATTTTTTTTTCTTTAAATGCACTGTCTTGTGCTCTAAAGACAGTGTCAAAGAATTGTGGTGAATTTGTCTTTCTCCTAATTTAATGAAAATAATTTTTGTTTTTTTAAATTAACATGATACTGTCTTGCTAGCTTTGGGTGTGTGTGTTGTTACAGATGAATTGTTTATCATGGGGGTTTAGTTTACAGAATATTTCCTCACTTATGTAATAAGCATAGTAATTGATAGGTATTTTTTCAATCCTCACCCTCCTCCTTTCTTCTACCCTCAAGTAGGCCTCGTGTCTGTTGTTCCCCTCCTTTGTTTATATGTACTCAGTGTTTTGCTCCTGTTTATAAGTGACAACATGTGGTATTTGATTTTCTTTGCCTGTGTTAGTTCGCTTAGGATAATGGCCTCCAGCTGCATCCACGTTGCTGCAAAATACATGATTGTGTTCTTTTTACAGCTGCAAAGTATTCCATATTGTAAATTTACCACATTTTCTTTATCCAGTCTACCACTGATGGGCATTTTGGTTTGGTTCTGATTTTCCTACTGAGAATAGTGCTGTGATGAACATATGAGTGCATGTGTCTTTATGGTAGAATGATTTATATTCCTTTAGATGTATGCCCTATAATGAAATTGTTGGGTCAAACAGTAGTTCTGTTTTGAGTTCTTTGAGAAATTGCCAAACTGCTTTCCACAATAGCTGATCTAATTTGCCTTTTCACCAGCATTATAAGTGTTACGTGTTCCATTTTCTCCATGATCTTGCCAGCATTTGTTATTTTTGACTTTTTGATAATAGCCATTCTGACTGGTATGAGATGGTATCTCACTCTGATTTTGATTTGCATTTCTCTAGTGATTAGTGATGTAAAGAATTTTTTCATGTTTTTTGACAGACAGAACACCAGCTAGACTACTAAAGAGAAAAAGTAGAGACGTCCCAAATAAACACAACCAGAAATAACAAAAGAACATTACCACTGACCACACAGAAATTAAAAACAAACAAAACAAAACAAAAACCTTAGAGAACAGTATGAACACCTCTGCACACAAATTAGAAAATCTAGAAGAAATGCATAAATTCCTGGACATACACAACCTCTCAAGACTGAACCAGGAAGAAATTGAATTCCTGAATAGGATAGTGATGAGTTCCAAAATTGAATCAATACTAAAGAGCCTACCAACCAGAGAAAACCCAGGACCAGACACATTTGAATTCTAATTCTACCATAGAAGAATTCTACCAGATGTAAAAAGAAGAGCTGATACTATTCCTACTTAAACTATTCCAAAATATTAAGGAGGAGGGACTCCTCCTTGACTCATTCTATGAAGTCAGCGTCATCCTGATAACAAAACCTGGTAGAGATACAACAAAAAGGAAAACTTTAGGCCAATATCCTTGATGAACATAGATGCAAAAATCCACAATAAAACACTAGCAAGTCAAATCTAGCAGCACATCAAAAAGCTAACCCATCCCCCACCATGATCAAGTAGGCTTCATCCCTGGGATATAAGGTTTTTTCAAACCTTGCAAATCAATAAACGTGATTCATCACATAAATAGAACTAAAGACAAAACACGTGATTATTTCAATAGATGCAGAAAGACTTTCCATAAAATTCAATATCCCTACATGCTAAAAACCCTCAACAAACTAGATATTGAAGGAACTAACTTCAAAATATTAAGAGCTATCTATTACAAACCCATGACCAATATCATGCTAAATGATCAAAAACTGGAAGCCTCCCCCTTGAACATCGGAACAAGAAAAGGATGCTCTCTCACACAACTCCCATTAAACACAGTACTAGAAGTCCTGACCAGAGCAATCAGGCAAAGGGAAAAAAATAAATAAATAAAAAGGTACTCAAATAGGAAAAGAGGACATCAAACCGTATCTGTTTGTAGATGATATGATTCTATATCTAGAAAACTTCATAGTCTCGCCACAAAGCTCCTTGAGCTGATAAACACTTTCAGCAAAGTTTCAGGAAACAAAATCAATGCACAAAAATTAATAGCATTCTTATACACCAACAGTATCCAACATAAGGGTCAAATCAAGAACACAGTCCCATTCACAATAACCATGAAAAGAATAAAATGTCTAGGAATACAGCTACCCAGGGAGGTGAAAGATCTCAAACACAAGAATTATAAAACATTGCTCAAAGAAATTAGAAATGACACAACCAAATGGAAGAACATTCCATGCTCATGGACAGGAAAGATCAATACTGTTAAATGGTCACACTGCCCAAAGCAATTAATAGACTCAATGCCAATGCTATCAAACTACTAATTACATTCTTCACAAAATTTGAAAAAAAACTATTTCAAAATTTATATAGAATCAAAATAAATAAATAAATAAATAAAGCCCAAATAGCCCAGACAATTCATAGCAGAATCAATCTGGAAGCATCACATTACCTGACTTCAAAATATACTACAAAAGGTAACAGTAACCAAACAGCATGGTACTGTTACAAAAACAGACACATAGACCGATAAAACAGAATATAGAGCCCAGAAATAGTGAAGCACATCTACAACCAACTAATAGTTGACAAAAATGAGCAATGGAAAAAGGAGTGCCTATTTAATAAATGGTATTGGGATAATTGGCTAGCCATATGCAGATTAAAACTGGACCCTTATGTTATTTACATAGATCAACTCAATATGGAATAAAGATTTACATGTAAAACTTAAAACTATAAAAGCCCTGGAAGATAATCCAGAAAATATTCTGAACATAGTACCTAGCAAAAAAATTAATGATGAAGATGCCAAAAGCAATAGCAACAAAAACAAAAAGTGACAAATGGTATCTAATAAACTAAAGAGCTTCTGTAGAACAAAAGAAACCATTAATAGAGTAAGCAGACAACCAACAGAAAGGGAGAAAATATTTGCAAACTATGCATCCAACAAAGGTCAAACATCTAGAACCTAAGAAACTTAAAAAAATAAAATGCAAAAAACAAACAACCCTATTAAAAAGTGGGCAAAGGATGCATTCAAGCTTCATATTGTGATAGTTGAGAGATATCTTAAAAGTTTCTTAAGTGTCATACGATGTAACAGACTATAACGAAACAGAGCTTGGCGAGCTCACCCTGTCATGCTTCCTCCAGGGTAGCTCTATTTTTTTTTTCTTTGTTTTTATTTCTTTTTTGAGACAGAGTCTCGCTCTGTTGCTGAGGCTGGAGTGCAGTGGCGCGATCTCGCCTCACTGCAAGCTCTGCCTCCCAGGTTCACGCCATTCTCCTGCCTCAGCCTCCCAAGTAGCTGGGACTACAGGTGCCCGCCACCACGCCCAGGTATTTTTTTTTTCTTTGTATTTTTAGTAGAAACGGGGTTTCACCATGTTAGCCAGGATGGTCTCGATCTCCTGACCTCATGATCCGCCTGCCTCGGCCTCCCGAAGTGCTGGGATTACAGGCTTGAGTCACTGCACCCGGCCCAGAGTATATTTTTATCTGTTTTATTGAAATCAGTTTCTGAAAACCACTAATACAAGTAATCAATTTAGTAAATTTTTACCTCTGTAGATACTATCCACAGCTACCTATCTTCCAAAGGACTTTTTATTTTCATTACTATATTTTATATGTCAATGAGGTATTCTTTGTGCCTAAAAATCTAATACCAGATATTCAGCATGTGCAGTGACTAAGCTCTTTTCAATATTTTGTCATTCTAAATGAAACCTGTCAGTCAATAAACTCTATTTGCTTTTTGGTTATAGAAATAGTATATGAACTTCAAATGCTCTTGGTGTGGAAAGTATTGTTGATTATGTATTTGCTCCATTAGTCACATCTAATGCATCAGAGATGAAACACCTATGAAAATCATAGTGTTGGGAAAAACTTGAAAATATATAGCTATTTTAGTATTTGCTAAACAAGTAAATTACCACATATAATAGAAAAATCTGGAAAATCTGTGAGTTAATATTAGTTAATATTAAGACTGTGATGACATGATATCTTAATGCATTTTTCTATTATTAATCTCTATAATTACATCTAAATTCAATAAATATTACCTCCATTAATTCTGTTACTCGAACCTTGTAACTGTAAAGACTACTTGTAGTAATCTTTAACTCATCACTTTCTCTCATTCTTTACGTTCTATTCGAAGATAAATCCTGTCTGGTCTACCCGCAATATGCATCCTGTTGGCCTTCAGTTTTTATCTCCCCTGACAATATTACCTTGGTCCAAGCTATCATCATCTCTCTCTTACCTGGACCACTAAATTACCCCAACAACTTGACTTTGTGTTTCCACTCTACATTATCTTCATTCTAGACACATCCTAGAGTCTAAATTCTCCATATATCTTACATTTCCTACATTATCCAGTCTATTCTGTACATAAAAATTATAGCTATTATTTTAGAATATTTAGTTATCTCATGTCTTCACTTAAAAGTTTTCAAAGGCTTTACATCATTATTAAAATCATAATCCAAATTCTTTTTTTTTTTTTTTTTTGAGACAGAATCTCGCTCTCTAGCCCCAAGCAGGAGTGCAATGGCGCCATCTCGGCTCAACTGCAACCTCTGCCTCCCGGGTTCAAGTGGTTCTTCCGCCTCAGCCTCCCGAGTAGCTGCGATTACAGGCATCCGCCATCACGCCGGGCTTTTTTTTTTTGTACGTTTGTAGAAATTGGGTTTCACCATGTTGGCCAGGCTGTTCTCGAACTCCTTACCTCAGGTGATCAGCCTGTCTCTGCCTCCCAAAGTGCTGGGATTTGCGGCGTGAGACACCACATCCGGCTCCAAATTCTTACAGAGATCTACAGCCTCCTTGTAATTCCTTTGACATAATTTTTCACATCTCCTCTTCCTCACTTCAACCCACACTTTGCTTCTTCTCAAAACAACATGATTGCTCTGGACTCCAGGACTTGACACTTACTTCTTCTATGAGAAATGCTCTCCTAAAGAACTTAGTCTCTCAGTTTTTTATCTGCTCAGTTTTCACTACATGAGAAGGCCTTATCTGAACATCCAATGTTATATACTAAGCTGAACCGTGTAATAATGCAAGATTTATATATTTTGGATTTAGAGTTTATTTACCTATGATAATTTCCACTCTCCATCTCTCTGTCATATGTTTTCATGGACTTTGCAGCACTTAATAACTGTCTAGTCTCATACTTAGTTTTTATGTGTTTATCTGTCCACTGTCTGTCTTCTACTAGAGGGAAGCTGCACTGTGATAAGACTTTGTTTTATTGCCTTTGAACGGCATCCAGAAAAAATAGGAAGCAATCAAGTAAATAATCAATTAAAATGTATTAAACATATAAAGTACCATTTTATAGATTAATTTTTTTTAATCTCCCATTTTATCAAGCAAAAGTTGGAAGATCTGTGATAAAATCACTGACTTGTATGAATCCAGGCCTTTTTTTTTTTTTTTCTAATTTTCTTGTTTGTCATATATGTCTTTTTATTTAATTTTTTGTTATTACATATAGTAGTGTTTGAAT
Source organism: Mandrillus leucophaeus (assembly GCF_000951045.1). NCBI lineage: Eukaryota > Metazoa > Chordata > Mammalia > Primates > Cercopithecidae > Mandrillus > Mandrillus leucophaeus. The sequence goes on from NW_012103787.1 coordinate 555,180, forward strand.
ATGGAGTTAATTTTTTATTTGAAGAACATGGAGTCACATGGCAACTCTGGCTATAAAGAGTTATGTGTTTCCAGATTTTCTTAATATACTATATGCTATATGAAGGACACCATAATGTGACCTGGATAGTAAAAAGAAAACCGCATGTGTTCACGAAGAATAAGCAGCTTCTCAGCATTTCCAAAGCTGTGTGATCATAATAATCGGAATAAAGTTCTTAGCCCAGAGAGTGCCAAGTCATTGAGCTAATATTTAAGAAACCTCTTAGTAAACCAGTAACACACATATTCTCTCTCTCTTCCCTTTATTTATTAGCCTATTTCCAATTTGTTACAAGATATGCATATATATCTCCTTCTCTATAAAAAGTAATACATATATTTCTGTTAAAAACAATTCTCTATAAAGAAGAATTATTTTCTAGAAGAGAATTCTCTATAAAGAAGAATACCATAACTATGGTATTATGATTAAAAACTCAAAATTTAAAGGAACATATAAATTATAAATGGAGGTTTATAATTAGTAAGTAAAAATAATCTATGCTTTAATCTTTTAACTTTATACACCTTCCGACTGCAGTCTTTCATTAAGCTTTGTTTACTTTTATTAAAGTATAACACAGGGTTTACTTTCTGTTACTAAATTGAAGAAGGAATAAACAAAAGAGATCACAAAGTAGTTCTAAAAAACTAATATATTTTGATTTACTAAGTCTGAGACTGCATATATTACTTTAGAAAGGTAATGTTTTACATTATACTCCCAATTAATGTTCAAATGCCAGTTTTCTTTTTCTTGTTTAATGTTAATTTTCCTCTAATAAAATCGGTGCTTTTCAAGCTTGCCCCCTGTCAGTGTTCCATTGACTCTTGTACTTGTCCCAAACTCATCTACTCTAATTCCTCTTATGCTGCTACCTTTAAAAGGACTCTGTACAGACAAGGTTAGAAATAGATGTGGTAGGCAGGGCACGGTGGCTCACGCCTGTAATCTCAGCACTTTGGGAGGCCGAGGCGGGGGGATCACGAGGTCAGGAGATCAAGATCATCCTGGCTAACACGGTGAAACTCCGTCTCTACTAAAAATACAAAAAATTAGCCAGGCACGGTAGTGGGCACCTGTAGTCCCAGCTACTCGGGAGGCTGAGGCAGGAAAATGGGGTGAACCCGGGAGGCGGAGCTTGCAGTGAGCCCAGATAGCGCCACTGCACTCCAGCCTGGGCAACACAGCGAGATTAGGCCTCAAAAAAAAAAAAAAAAAAAAAAAAAAAAAAAGAAAAGAAAAGAAATAGATGTGGTATAAACTCACTTATAAACTGACTTCTGTTCTAATGCCTTTCCTCATTTTCCTCCACCAAAGATCTGAAGTCCTATGGGTGAATCTACACTGAAAAATGTAGAAAATTAAATATGTCTTTACTATCTTTCTTCAGTCCTCCACAAATATCTGGGGACAAATGAATGACCATATACTGGGATAAATAAGAAAAGAAATAGCAGAGCCTGAAGTATAATGTATGCAAATTTTATCCAGGCATTTGATTATAGCAAGAAAAAAATAATATCAGGAAATGTAAATATACTTTTTTTAGTATTAATATATATTGACTTGGTTTCATATCCTCTAACAAAAAATGCAAACATATAAAAGCAGAGAGAGAAGAAACTACCCCCATTACAGCTTCAATGAGCTTCAGTAATCATCAACCATGATCAACCTTTCCCCATCAATATATTCTAATATTCACCTCCATCCCTACTGGATAATCTGAATCAAAGACCAAATCTCAGACACCATAGTAAATATCTATTTGTATAAATAATTTTATTTACATATAGAAAATACACATATATAGAGAACACACACACACACACACACACACTTACATAAGCAAATAGAGAAAAATTGAAAGACAGAAAATCATAAAGTACTGGACTGAATTGAGACTTTTGAATTTAAGATTCCAGGACAACTGTAGACATATGGACAATAATTTTAATGTAGTACTGCCGCTTAAAAACATTAGTATTCTTAATACAGAATGAATTCACATCATATGGTAGTCTTCAATTCTTTTGCATTTATTGAATTGGTTTTGTGTTTATCTGTTTCTTCCCTTGCCTTGTGGAGGTGTACTAAATCATCTGTATACAAAGAATGACATAATTGAAAAATCTTAATGAAAATGGCACCACCAAGTTTTCAAATGAAATTTGAATAAAACAGATTAACTACAGAGATACTGATTCATTATTTTCATTTATTATTTTACCCTTATTCATCAAATTCTTTATCCATATACGTAAACATAAAAGGTTGACCCCCATACAGTAAAAAATCCATGTATAACTTTTGACTATCCCTAAATGTGCCTCCTAAAAGTCAGTTGGTGACTGTGAGCCTTACTGATAAGCTAGGCTGATTACAGTTACTCATTATTAGTAGTAATATAGTATCTAAAATTACATATTTTGCCTTTATCTCTTGTTTTCTTTTAAATTTATCAGTGTATAATAAAAGACAGTTGATCAACACATATTTTGTATATGTATTATATTGTATACATATTATATTCTGTATTCTTAAAGTAGGCTAGAGAAAAAATATTAATAAAATTAAAAGCATAATGTATGAATATATGCATTTTTATATAAATAAAATTTGTGTTTAATAAAACATTAGCTTGGAAATACAATTATGCATCACATATTTACATAAATCTTCATAGCTTTCAAAGTGCTTTCATTTATATTGGGTGAATTAATTCTCTGAATAACCATGTAAAGTCAACATGAAGAAACTAAGATTTAGTTAGTTAAAGAGTAAATCAGAAGGATAGACTCGTTCCTGGTTTCAGTATAGGCTCTGGTCAGAGATTAAACTTTAGCTTCAAACAACACCTAATGGTAAAATAGGCAACACTTATCTTTATACACAAGAAGTTCCTGATGTGACTCCCTAATATTATTTTATGGCTTTTACTGCAATAGTTCAAGCTTTCTGATTCTGCTGCATGTTGCCTACACACAATCTTCTACTCTACTGATACACCAACACCTAATTTTCTAACAATGCTTAAAAATAGTAGTGGTATTATAGTGTTGTGATTATTTAAGTTTCTTTTTCTAAAACTATGACCTTCATCCAACTTCATTTGGAACATTCATCAGCCTGGTGGTGAATAATTAGGAATTATATAGAAGAACACCTAAAATAAAATTGATAATATATCAATGTGTCAAAATGAGAATTTTCAAGCATTTTATAGGTTTTAAAATCAATGTTCCCAATACACAGACTGACAACATCACTGACAACTCACTGAAGAGGTATATAGTGAATTCTAAAAGTTTATTGGCACTACAGTGGGCATCAAAATACCAAAATACTACAGGGTCCAGATAGGTTACATAAAAGAGTAAAATGAGCCAGAGTAAATGCAATAAAGAATGATGATGACTGCGAAGAACTAAAGAGCACAGCACTCCATCTAAAGAGCTAGCAGCAAACCTAATGCCCATTACTTTTGTCTGTGTACAAACATTGTCCTGGTATAGCCAGATCTTCTCTTTTCCCAAGAAAATCAGATATCCCAACTTTTACATAACGTTTCCCGTTTTCTCAATCACTATGTGGGTCCAAGGCAGTTTGTAATCTATGGAAATGATAGTAAAGCAAAGAGTTTGTGGAGTCAGATTGACTGGAATCAAATTCACCCATAAACTACCTTATTTTGGAAATGTAATGTAACTCTCTTTCACCTGGAAGATTTTATTAATGCTAGTGTCTATCTTCTAGGGATATTGTTTAAATCATTTATATAAGCATCAAAATAATAAATTATCTCCAGTATAACGATCTATTTGAGAAAATATTTTAGAGAATTTCCAGATATATAAATGGAAAATAGAAATAAAATAGCTATAAAATAGCTTTCAAAATAATTGCGATTATTATTATGTATCCTTTTAAACAAAAATAAAATTCAAGTGTACTCATTTTTAGTAGTAACATACTGTCTAATATTACGTATTCTGCCTTTATCTGCTTTTCTTTCAAATTTATCATTGTATTATAATACATCATCAGATCAATCAATTATGTAAAGTAAATTAATTGTAAGAAATGTTATCAATATTTTTGGTCAAGGGTTTCTTAGCCTTGGCACCACTGACATTTGGGACCAGATAACTTCATACTGTGTGATGCTATGGTGTGCCTCACGAGATGTTCAGCAGCATCCATATTCACTAACCCGTTACATGCCAGTAGCACTCTCTCGTGTTTCACAATCAAAAGGATTTCTCAGCATTGCTAAATGTTATCTGGGAGAAAAAAAATGTCCCCATTGAAAACAATTCTTATATTTATGTGTTCCTCTTCTTTCAACTCTAACCACCTGTAATGTCCATAGAATAACTGTCAAGGGGAAATTAATGTCTACCAAATGACAAATGTATCCCCTTAGACAGGACTACAGAATGCTATTTTGGAAAAGCAGCTCATGGTATAAATCTGCGAAATGTCTGCTTTCAGAATTATAAGGTAAAGCTTAATATGCCTTCCATTTCAAAAGTACAGTTGCACTGAAATGGTAAACTATGCTGTAACGGGAACTAAAACAAAA
>NW_012103787.1:560159-561780 GCF_000951045.1 Mandrillus leucophaeus
GGAGGCGGAGCTTGCAGTGAGCTGAGATCCGGCCACTGCACTCCAGCCTGGGCAACAAAGCGAGACTCCATCTCAAACAAACAAACAAACAAAACAACAACAACAACAACAAATTCAAAATTTTAGAAAAGAGAGATTAATAATACAAAAGCACATTAAAATATATCATCACAGTCTTAATATTAACTGACAGATTTTCCAACTATATGCTGACACACAGAACCTCATTTGGAGGGTGAGTGATAATTAGGTTTTGACTATGTTAAGGCCTTGTGAGTCTTGCCATCTTGAGAAGTCAGGAACAGAGCTGCTGCTGTTGAGAAAGACAGTCTTATGCATGCAGTCTTTTGACCCCTAATGGGCCATAAAAGAATTGTCTTTTGGCATGTAACACTTTCTTACCAAGAGATAAAGTGTCCTCCTAGCCTATACTGTACTTACTACCTTGTGGGGAGGCATTTTTTCTTGTTTCAGACTCATTGTATACTCCTTTGTTCTGCCTAAACGTGTGGTGTATGGCACCCGGACACTCCCTCTGCTATCCCTGTCTTCCTGTGAGGAGGGGATGGATCCTTCTACTGCAACACAAGAAGAGGGCCTGCAGGCCAATTGGCCTAAAATGGTTGCCATGAGGGACTTGCTGGCGATAGATTTTTGCCCACATTTGGAGATGATTTTGCCCAGTGTCTTCTCTTTGTGGGTAAAATGATGCTCCATCCAGTGCTTGACTGCACAGTGTTTTTCTTGGCAACTCCAATACCAAGATTCAGTGGAAAAAGGATTGGGTCTTCTAAGCCTGGTGAAAGATAATAAATGTCACTTGCTCAACAGATGTAAGTATGAGAAGACTCATCTTTGTCTATATAGGATTTAAAGTTATTGCATTGAGTCAATAGACCTGGGAAGTGAGTCTTCAGAGAGAAGATGACTGGGTCTTATGGCATCACAACATAAAGATACAAAAAGGATTCAAAATTTTAGAAAAGAGAGATTAATAATACAAAAGCACATCAAAATATCATATCATCACAGTCTTAATATTAACTGACAGATTTTCCAGCTATATGCTGACACACAGGATTATTGAGTAAAAACTGCTTCAGGAGAAGCCACGGAGACAGGAAGAAAACAAAGATAACCTATTGGCTGAAGAATAAACATATGTTACCATTTCACATTTTTCTCTGTTCTCCTAATTAACATTAGATAATCATATGCATCAATGTATCTAAAGATTTTCCTTGCCACTTAAAAAAAATCTTAAATTTGAGAAAGCAGTTATGTAAATTATGCACTTATGCTTTTATTTAAATGCAACCCAATGCAGAGAAGTTATACCATAGGTACACATATGCAATGTATACTTAGAGACACATAAAGACGATACTAGTGTAACCGTGGAGGTTAGGAACAATTACTACATTTTGAGTAAATCTACTAACTAGATTCCTTCATCCACATGGTTTGTCCTCATATTCATTCTTAGTCTCAATCATGATATCTGGTGGAAGAAATTATGTTAATTTGGACTTCCTCCCACATTCTCTTTTTTCAGGTTTCAAACTTTTTCTTTTCTTTATTTGATTGTGCTTATCTCCAAGTCCTCATCTGTTACCAAATA
>NW_012103787.1:567300-568924 GCF_000951045.1 Mandrillus leucophaeus
ATAAAATAAAATAAAATAAAATAAAATGCACTCATAAAGTGGTACTTAAAGAAAAACATGAAGAAAGTATTATAAAATCATTATTTTATATTTATTTACTGTAAAAATTATTACATTTTTATTATGGTACCATAATGTGATGCATTATTATATCTAAAAATTGGAATTTAACTCCTTGTTACACAGTAAATAAAAATCTAATTTTAAGTTAAATTTATTTCGATAGTTGGTTTTAATTGTGATCAGAACTAGAGAAGATAATCACACAGACACATTGATGCAATATAAAAAAAAGTTTAATTCTGAAAATAAGAAGTTTTGAAAAACAATAATTTCAAAATGTTCTATCCCTACAACAATGTTTATCTTTTAAAAGCAGCTCAACTCTTTTTACTGTCTCAGTTAGCTTAAAAGTACAAATTGTTTGTTATTTAAAAAGAAATCTGCTAGACAGCATCTACTGACAGTGAGTTATTACCACTAAAGATGTCAGCAAATTTGGAAATGTCTTTCTGTAAAGAAAAATAACTCAGGTTTAAGTTCAATATGAGATATTCAGTGAACTTCTCAGTAACAGCAAAGCTTTTCAGAGACACTACTTAATATATTACCAATATAATAAGTACTTTATTTTGATTTCTTATTTTTATAAAAGTAATCATATAAATTACATAGATTATATTTTAAAACATGCTTTAAGTTGTCATAATTTGCTAAAAAACAAAAATAAAAGAATAAAGTCAACTTTTTTCCTTGTTGAAGATTTTGCTATATTACTTTAATAAAAAAAGAGAAATATGGCAATCCCTATACTCTGTTCTGGGACATAGTTAATTTCCTTGGAAGCAATGTCATTTCTTCAGGTCCCTTTTATGATTTGGATGGCAGTACCTAAAAAGTGTTTAGCCTGGGACAGGGTTGCTAAACCTCAACACTACTGACAATTTGAGCCGTCAGTTCTTCATTATGTATGCAGCGGGAGTTGGGGGGAATGGGGCCACTCGTCAATATCCAATAAGGTAAAATCCATAATATCTTTCATTTAATAAAAAAAATTGTTAGTATATAAAGAAGTAGGAAAATATAAACCATAATTAAGGAGAAAAATAATCAATTCAAAGCAACCCAGAACTGGGTTGCAATTATTATAACTGTATTCCATATTATACAAATTAAGTAATGACCTGGACGCTATAAAAATTACCATATTGCATCCTAGAAATTAAAACTATATGTAAGATAAAAACCTATATGGAATATTAACAATTGATTAGGCACTGTAGAAGAAAAGGTTAATGAAAAGACACTATAATAGGAAGTATGCAAATTAAAACAAAGAAAAAGAACAGATTCTTAATAACCTGTGGTGCATCTTCAAGTGATCTGATATACATTTATTTGATATTCCCAAATGAAAGAAGAGAGAAGTAAAAACAAAAATATTAAAGAAATAATTCTGAACTTTTTCCAAATTCATAGAAAATCTTAAACCCTAAGAACTAAGGAAGTCAGTGAAACTCAAGCACAAAAAATATGAATAAAAATAAACCAAAGTAATTCATAATCAAATATTTTAAAATCACTGATGAAGATAAATTTTTAAAAGCAGCTGGAAAGCATGTAT
>NW_012103787.1:573419-574638 GCF_000951045.1 Mandrillus leucophaeus
CACCGTAAATAAATTATATACTTGCAAATGCACATTTTCCTGCTGTTATATGTGCATTTATGGCTGAATTGAATAAAATCCATAAAGTAGGAAGCATTAAGCTTGTATTCTCTTATTTTTGAACTTTAAGTCGTGAGCTTGCTGAAGTGATTGGTTTCCTTGATGAATAGCTTTAAAAGGGTTGGTATGAATGACTAGAAGACAAACATTACTGTAGGTTGACCTCACCAATGAAGCAATGAGATCTATTCCCAGATTAATTAAAACAGAGGCCTCAACACAAAGGTGTATAAGTCCTTTGATAGTAGAAGATAACATTTCACTTAATTTTCTGTTTATGATCTATTAAAATTTGTCTATGTTAATAACAAACGCTCTGTATCATGGTACGTTTTAAACATTACATTAAATTGTGATAAATATAGCCTTCAACATAGTAATAACATAATAAGCACAAATTATTATTGTCACCATTATTATCATCATCATTGAGTTAAGAAATAGTTAATTTCTAATGAAGTGTAACAAATCAGCTTATTATTATCATTACTGTTTTTTTTTAAAAGTTAAGATTTAAGGTGGTTTATTGAAAAGTATATTGGGATTAGAGTGATGGCAGAGTTAATGTTCCTGCTTTAGCATTTATATTAGTAAATGAATATTGCAGAACAAATTCATTAACTTCTCCCAAACTCCATTTTCTTTATTGCACAAAATGAATAATAATATCTATTCTATTTTTTCCAAAGTTTAGAGTATATTGTTTTATAGATGTTTAAAAAATAAAAAATGTTTGATTATTTTTTATTTATAGTCTTAGTGTTCTAGAGTTGAGGACAAAAGTTGGCAATTATATTAAAATATGAAATCAATAAGTTATTAAATATTATATATTAAAAATCAAGAATTTGCAGCTCTAGAAGATTAAATTCTTACAGTTATTAAAAATAGGAAAATGGAGAACACAAAGATTATTATAGTTACTTAGCACATGTTTAACTGTATAACTCAGAATAGAGCTCTACTACTGACTTTGGTCAGAAGCCTATAATCCCAACACTTTCTTCTGAAGTACAATTTATAAGTGTCAATATACCAATTATTATTATTACTCCTATTGTTTAAATTTAGGTTGGGTCACGGTGATCACAATTCATTGCCATCTGGCAGCTGTTTGCCAGCATGTGTGAAATAAGTTTTTCATCGCATTCAAGTTTTG
>NW_012103787.1:575158-579860 GCF_000951045.1 Mandrillus leucophaeus
CCAAATTCATAGAAAATCTTAAACCCTAAGAACTAAGGAAGTCAGTGAAACTCAAGCACAAAAAATATGAATAAAAATAAACCAAAGTAATTCATAATCAAATATTTTAAAATCACTGATGAAGATAAATTTTTAAAAGCAGCTGGAAAGCATGTATGTATTACATATATACATGAACATAAAGATAACAGCATTTTTCTCATGGAAAACCATGCAAGTGAGAAAATTAAAAAGTGAAAAGTAAGTGAAACACTTAATAGTACTGCGAAAATAGTAAACCTAAAATTTTATATCTAATGAAATATCTTTTAAAAAAGCAGATGAAATCAAGAATTCTTCAAACATGTGAAGGCTGATTTTATCTCAAGTAAAGAATATGGCTTCACAACAAAATCCTCTGTGTGATCTTTCCAGTTCGCTATAGGCAATTATAAGGTTTTGTCTGGTAGGCTAATTATGAGAAAGCTCCTTTACTCACAAGACATGGGGTATAGTCAATGCATTGCCGTTTCTAAAGGAAGTTGCAGCTATGTACTCAGGTCACCTGAGGCAACCATGCACACATAGCACATCTCCACTCAAAAGATTCCTTATCAGGAACCTCTGCTAAGGTACTTTTTAGGCAGCTCTGCCAAGACTGCCTTATGGGAAGAGCCTTGGATAATGAATTTTTCACCACCTTGACTCAGTCCTTTTCCACTCCAAGCACTTCTCCCTTCCCCTGACTCCTTCTGGACCGACAGGTCCAAGTAGAGCTGGGAACCTTTTGTTTGGGGCTCTCCAATAACAAAATAATTCCTTTCACTTGGGTTGCATGCATAGGATTCTTGTCTGGTGCCAATCTTAGGGATAAAAGGAACACTTGGGGGCCAGCCCTCTTCTCTTTTGCTTCTTATTTAGACTGTTGCAATGAGTATATAAAGGCTTGTTACTTTCAGTTTGTCTCATTGTCCTAACTGATCACATTGACAACCTGGCAGCCCAACACCCAGCAGATCCACCTTTCAAAGACCCTTAAAGTTTTTCAGGCTGAAAGAAAATGCTACCGGTGGAAATAAAGAGTACTCGAAATGGTAACTACAGAGATTAACATGCAATCTTTTTTTCTTACTATTTAAATCTATTTTTTTTAAATTAAAAACTTTTATTTATTTTATTTGAAAATTTGAGAAAAATAATAATATTTAGTAGGTTTTAAATTTATATATAAGCTTATATTTGCAGGAAGGGTAGATGGAGAGAAATAAAGGTATACTATCTTAAGGTATTTATACTGTACGCAATGTGGCATGCCACAATATTCCTTGAAGAGAGACGGTGATATATTAAAGAAGTGTAGCATAACCCCAAAAGCAATCACAACTCTAGAGAAATATACTTTTAGAAAATATGCCAAAAGAAGATTAAAAAATCATAAGAAATAACTAATCAATAAAGATATAGCAAAAGAAAAGAAAACAAGAGATGGAACAAACTAAATATAAATAGCCCAAAGTTAGTATTACATATAACCATGTCAATAGTCACATTAAATATAAATGGTCTAAACTCCCCAATTAAAGAACAAATATTTTCAGATTGAAAAAAATAGCAAGGTCTTGTAATGTACTATGTATAAAAAACCCTGAAATTAAAATACACACAGAATCAGAGTAAAGGAATAAATAATTAATACATATGCCCTGCTAATACTAAACAAAATAAATACAAATTATAAATATTGGATTAAATTTCACAACAATGAAAATTACGAGGAATAAAAAAGCTATCTCTTAATGATAAAATGTTAAAACATTAAAAGTACATAGTAATTCTAAATGTTTAGACATCTAATAGCAGAGATATAAAATAATACAAGGCAAAAAGTAATAGACTTTCAAGAGAAACAGACAAGTCTAATCTACAATAGATTGTATATTTATCTTATCTTAAAAATTAACAGAAAAAAATAAACAAGAAATGATCAAGTCTATAGAAGAATTGAACACTATTAACCAATTTGGCCTAAAAGACATTTATAGAACACTTCACTACCAAGAGCTGAATATATAGTCTTTTTAAGTGTGCACAAGTGTGAAATCCTTAATGATGAAAGACTGAAAATCTCCCTCTAAGATCAGAAAAAAGACAAAAGATATTTGTATTTATCCCCTCTATTCAACATTTTACTGGAAATTCTAGCAGGCAGTTAGTGCGCTAAGGCAAGAAAAAGAAATTTACAATTTACAGGCAACCAGTAAAAACAGGAATTAAATGCATTTAGTTTAAAAAAGAAAAAAAGCCTGTTTTTTTTTTTTTCTAGCACAAAGTACCATCGTTTAGGTAAAACAAAAAGTCATAAAATGCTTAAATGTATAATCAATGAGTTTAGAGAGATTATTGGAATCAGGTAACTAATATATATATATATATGCTCATATGTATATACACATATATATAGACACATATGTACAAACTCTAGCAAATAACCATAAGTTATTTTTGAAATTATTTTTAAAATAACATGAAATGAATTGCTTAGCTATAAATCTGTGAAAAACATGTAAAAGAATTTTAACAGACACTTCACCAAAATAGATACTTGGATTGCAACTAAGCACAGAAAAAGATGCTCAACTTCATAAGTTTTCTGCCCCAATCAAGTTATCTTTTATTTCTGTAAAAACCTCTCTCTCACTCTCTCCTCTTCTCTCTCCCTCTTTTTTTCTTTCTTTCTCTCCTTTCTCTCTCTCTCCTAGATAGATGTATTAGATAGGTAGGCAGATAGATAGATAGATTTTTTTGTCTGCTTATCTGTTGTTTCTTTCCAGAATTTACCACCATTGTGTATTATTTGATCTCCCTGCTTTATGTGAGATCAGTAATCATAGATGTCTTCTACTGTTACTATCCTGGATTTCTTATCTAATATAACTAGAAATTCCGTCCTCATATGATTGTCCTTCAGAATTGCAATTTCCTGTTAATTATACACAGTCGTAGTTTGCTGCTTTTTTTTTTTTTTTTCTATTTCTCAGTGTTTGGGTTATTTCAAAAGGGGGGAGAAGAAACTAACCTAGTCCCCAGCCATTTTGAGATAGGTGATTTCAAAAAACAACAAAAGATCTTAAATTTTAAAGATAACAGGCCTAAGAGCAGATAAAATTAAGGCATAAAAAGTCAAATTCAAGACGACACAAAAGAAGTAAAGAATATTGAAGGGATGTAGCATTAAAAACCATTATTTACAAACTGTAAAAGGATACCACTTTTTAATAAAAGCAAAGGCAAACATATTTATATTTGAAATAGATCTTTTGAATGTTTTAAAAATGTATTTCACACTCTCCCTCCAAGCTTTCAATGACTTACCTCACTCAGTTTTTCCTTCCTTGAATAAATCATTTCAACTAGCAATCAGAAAGTTTAAAATATAACTTTAAACTTTACATGTCCTCTGCTAAGATTATTCACTGGCTTCCCATTGTTTACATAATACCCAAAGTTTTAATATGCAATCAAGGTATCCATTAAACTATCTTTCTTAAGATCTGCTTTTACTATTGTTTCACGCTTATCTATTCCCACAGCACAAATCTTGCCAATCCTGGCATACAACATGTTATCTTACACTTCTATGCCTTTCATTATGCATTTCTTCTTTCTAGAACCCCATCAAATATTTTTTGTTCATTTTTATGATTATTACTTATTTTTCATGACTAATTTCAGGTTTTACTTCTCTTTGAAAATCTTGCCTGCAGGCTCTTTTTTTGAATTATTGCTTACTCACTTATGCCTCAATCTTAGTGGAGAACGTACCAACATGTGTCAATATTTCTTCTTTAATAGCCACAGCATTTTCTGAGTTTTAAAAATGTACTGATGTTTTTTTCCCTCTGCATCTGGAGTATTGTAAGCAATCAATAACATACTTTTGATCTAAACTAGACCCATACTATTGGCAAGAAAGTCCGCCAACTGATTGAACATGTAGGAGTGAATAAGAGATGAGCCGGTATCGATTAGAAGACAAACATACTTTATTGAAAAATCATAGTATGTAGTGCAAATAGAGCAAGATATAATTCAGGGGACACATTCAGGGAAAAACTAATTTGAGAACTGGATGATGACTGCTGGGATATTTATATTCTTGTCACTGGAAGAGTGAGATAAGCCAAGATTAGAGTTGTCATAACACAAACTGAAGCAGAGTGTGAGACTGAGACAGAAATATGATGCCGCCACTTCTCTTTGCACAAATTATGGTAACTTCAAATGAACAATTACAATGGTGAATTATTATTTTTGGTTAACATTGGAAGAGGAGTTTCTTTTGAGTTGTGTCAAGTAATAAGGAGAGGCTTGGGTTTGGTTGTTAAAAGAGCTTTGATGAACCTGCAGTCTCTAGAAAATTAGTATAGAAGACATTTTTATATCACCCAGAGAGGAGTCTTATTCACCGTAAATAAATTATATACTTGCAAATGCACATTTTCCTTCTGTTATATGTGCATTTATGGCTGAATTGAATAAAATCCATAAAGTAGGAAGCATTAAGCTTGTATTCTCTTATTTTTGAACTTTAAGTCGTGAGCTTGCTGAAGTGATTGATTTCCTTGACGAATAGCTTTAAAAGGGTTGGTATGAATGACTAGAAGACAAACATTACTGTAGGTTGACCTCACCAATGAAGCAATGAGATCTATTCCCAGATTAA
>NW_012103787.1:580905-586514 GCF_000951045.1 Mandrillus leucophaeus
GTGGACAGATGGCCACACTGAAAAATAACCATGACGTTTGTAACTAATTGATATCGTTTCTGGAAGACTCAGCTGAGAAATCAGAAACTGAATGTGTGCTGAGACTGAACTCTTTAGTTACCCCATAGGAAAAAACTGGCTATAAGTTTTAGATATAAGAAGTTATCTAAATATGTGACTTTGCATTGCACAAAGCTGAGAAAGGTATCCTCAGAGAGTAAGGTTTGAAATAAATAAATAAATGAAAAGTGTGCCCATGCACGTGTGTGTGTGTGTGTGTGTGTGTGTTTAGTTGTAATGATTCCAAAGATAAAAATTTAACTATATATTCCCAAGGAATATTAAACTTATAATTAAAATTTAAAAATTAACTACCTTTTTTGTAAAATTTGTGTTTTAAATCTAGCGTTACAAATTCTTTAAGTGTGATTACTATAATTAAATAAACTTTCATTTTCTTCCCAAACTCTTAGTGCCTTTGTAAATAAATAGCTAGCTCTGCTGTCAACACAGAGTTCTCAGCTACCTTATAAGAAGAATCTCCCTGTAGTTCCCTGCAGAACACTAAATCAAATTTACTGCATAAGTCTTCTGTCATAACAATTTTGTCTACAACTATTTATCTTGGAAAATATCTTTTAGTCTATTTTCCATTTAACATTTCCCCAGAGCAAGGGATTTTAAGATAACACTAGAAGCTGTTTACACATAACAAATGATTATGGATCCAAATTTCACACAATGTTTCTGAATAGTAATACTTCTATACTCCTCAGGAGAACTATAACATTTATAAAACTAATTATAATTTACTATAATATGTAACATTTCTCTAACTTAAAAATATTTTACCTTTAAAATTGATATATTTAAAATTCTTATAGCTGAAATAGATTTAAATGACCTCTAGGTACATTTATTGATTTATTTTAAATTTACCATATATTACAAAATTATTGCTTTTGAAAAGAGTATCTCCTTATAGAAATTATCACTGGCAAAATAATGGGTTATGGTACATTTCCTCAAAGATATTCTGGTTTCTCAAATGATTGGAAAGTTTTGGCAATAATCTGTAATTAATAAATGTCTTAATATTTGCTTTGAAAAATCAAGAACTTAAATTTCACTGCAACTAAGAAACATATCAGAAACTTAAAACATATGTTTATATATATATGTGTAAAATATAATATATTCTAATGTTTCCTATAGCATTAGCAGTCTTAGGGCTTTGTAATTACGGAGAGTTTCAACTGAGCTCAGAATCTTCCACCACACCGTAAGTGCCTAGTTTAGCATTTTATTAAGATTTTATAATGTTCAAGTTAAAGTATGGTAATTAGCATGCCTCCAATTTCTTCTATGTCATATGAAGGGCAAAAAATTAGTGATTGTTTATTAAACATTTACTGTATATTCAACACTATATCATTAGATAGATGTTTTACATATGCAAATATATTCCTAATTAGAACACACCAAGGTACATTTTATTTATTGCCATTAAAAAATGACCATTGGACATGTTAGGTAAATATGCAAAATCAAATAGTAAGTAGTAAAGTTTACCCTGGAAAGGAGTTCATTTTCACTACAAAGTACTCTCCTTCTGATTCTATAGAACAATTCTAAAATATTCCACAGAGAGGCTACAAAAGAATTATTGACTTTTTGTTTCTAATTAGCAATACTAAAACCAAATAAAGTCAAACTATACACCAAATATGTCTGGGGATGGGAACACAAAAACCCTAAGCCAAATATAAGCAAATCAAATCCAACAATGTATAAAATAATTATACAACATGAAAAAGTTGGATTTACTCCAGAAATAGAGGACTAGTTCAACTTTCAAAAATTATTCATTGTAATTCTCCAAATCAAGAAACCAAAAAAGAAAAATTACATGATCTTGTAAATAATTAATGCAGAGAAAAACATTTGACAAAATACAGTACCCATTTCTGATAAAAACTTAACAAATTAGGCATAAAAAATGGGATGTCTTCAATCTGATAAAGAATATTTAAAAACATACCTTCAGGCAGCATTATACTTTCCCACTAGATACAACAAGAAAAGAAAACTTCAAACCCATATTCCTGATGAACATAGATGCAAAAAAATCCTCAATAAAATACTATCAAACTGAATCTAGCAGCACATCAAAAATCTTTTTTTTTTTTTTTTTTGAGGTGGAGTCTCGCTGTGTTGCCCGGGCTGGAGTGTAGTGGCCGGATCTCAGCTCACTGCAAGCTCCGCCTCCTGGGTTTACGCCATTCTCCTGCCTCAGCCTCCTGAGTAGCTGGGACTACAGGCGCTTGCCACCTCGCCCGGCTAGTTTTTTGTATTTTTAGTAGAGACGGGGTTTCACCGTGTTAGCCAGGATGGTCTCGATCTCCTGACCTCGTGATCCACCCGTCTCGGCCTCCCAAAGTGCTGGGATTACAGGCTTGAGCCACCACGCCCGGCAGCACATCAAAAATCTTATCCACCACGATCAAGTTGGCTTCATCCCCAGGATGGAAGACTGGTTCAGAATTTGCAAATAAAGAAACATAATTCACTACATAAACAGAACTAAAGACAAAAACCACATGTTTATCTCAATAGACACTGAAAAGGCCTTCAATAAAATTCAACATCCCTTTGTGTTAAAAATTCTCAATAAAATAGGTATTGAAGGAACATACCTCAAAATATTAAGAGTCGTTTATGACAAATCCACAGCCAATAGCATAATGGATGGGCAAAAACTGGAAGCATACCTCTTGAAAACTAACACAAGACAAGCATGCCCTCTCTCACCACTCTTATTCAACATAGTATTGGAAGTTCTGGCCAGGGCAATCAGACAAGAGAAAGAAACAAAGTGTATTCAAATAGGAAAAGACAAAGTCAAATTGTCTTTGTTTGCAGATGAGATGATCCTATATCTAGAAAACACTATCAACTCAGCCCAAAAGCTTCTGACACTGATAAACAACTTCAGCAAAGTCTCAAGATACAAAATTAATGTGCAAAAATCACAAACATTTCTATACACCAACAGACAAGCAGAGACACAAATCAGGAATGAACTCCTATTTGCAATTGCCACAAAGAGAAAAAATATCTAGGAATACAGTTAACAAGCAAAGGGAAGGATCTCTTCAAGAAGAACTACAAACTACTGCTCAAGGAAATCAGAAAGGACACAAACAAATATAAAAACATTCCATATTCATGGATAGGAAGAATCAGTATCATGAAAATGGCCATACTATCCAAAGCAATATATAGATTCAGTTCTATTCCCATTAAACTACCATTGACATTCTTTACAGAATAGAAAAAAACAAACAAGCAAACAAACAAAACTGTCTTGACATTCATATAGAACCAAAAAAGAGCTCATATTACCAAGACAGTCCTAGGCAAAAAGAACAAGTCTGAAGTCATCAGGCTACCAAACTTTAAACTATACTACAAGGTTACGGTAAGCAAAACAGCATGGAACTGACACAAAAACAGGTACATGGATCAATGGAACAGAATAGATAACTCAGAAATAAAAATACACCTCTATAACCATCTGATCTTCAACAAATATGACAAAAACAAGCAATGGGGAAATGGTTCCCAATTTAATAAATGGTGCTGGGAAAACTGGCTAGCCATATACAGAAAATTGAAACTGGACCACTTCTTTACACCTTATACAAAAATGAACTCAAGATGGATTACAAACTTAAATGTAAAACTCAAAACTATAAAAATCCTAGAAGAAAATCTAAGAAACACCATTCAGGACATAGGCATGGGCAAACATTTTATGATGAAATCACCAAAAGCATTTGCAACAAAAACAAAAATTGGCAAATGTGATCTAATTAAACTAAAGAGCTTCCGCACAGCAAAAGAAGCTACCATCAGAGAAAACAGACAACCTACAGAATGGGAGAAAAATTTTCAGTCTACCCATCTGATAAAGGTCTAGTATCCCAAATCTATAAGGAGTTTAAGCAAATTTACAAGAAAAACAAACAACTACATTAAAAAGTGGGAAAAGGACATGAACAGACACTTCTCAAAAGGAGACATACATGCGGCCTACAAACATACAAAAAAAAAAAATGCTCAAAATCACTGATCATTAGAGAAATGCAAATCAAAACCACAATGAGATACAATCTCACATTAGTCAGAATGGTGATTATTAAGAGGTCAAGAAACAACAGATGCTGGCATGGTTGCGGAGAAATAGGAACACTTTTACATTGTTGGTGGGAATGTAAATTTGTTCAAACATTGTGGAAGATAGTGTGGCTATTCCTCAAAGATTTAGAGCCAGCAATGCCATTTGACCCAGCAATCCCTTTACTGGGTATATACCCTGAGGAATAGAAATCATCCTATTATAAATATACATGCACATGTGCGTTCACTAAAGCACTATTCACAATAGCAAAGACATGAAATTAACCTAAATGCCCATCAATGATAGACTAGACTAAAAAATATGGTACATATATACCATGGAATACTATGCAGCAAAAAAAGAAATGAGATCGTGTGTTTTGCAAGAACATGGATGAAGCTGGAAGCCATTTTCCTTATCAAACTAACACAGGAACAGAAAACCAAACACAGCATATTCTCACCTATAAGTGGGAGCTGAAGAATGAGAACACACGGATACAGGGAGGGGAACAATGCACATTGGGGCCTATCGGAGGGAGCAGGAGGGTGGGTAGAGCATCAGAAAAAATAGCTGAAGCATGTCGGGCTTAATACCTAGAGGATGGGATGATAGATGCTGCAAACCACCATGGTACACATTTACCTATGTTACAAACCTGCACATTCTGCAGACGTACGCCAGAACTTAAAATCATTTTTAAAAAATCTAGACAAAACAACAATGTTATCTCTCACCATTCTTATTGAACATTGCAAGAGAGTAGCCAAAACACTAATGAAGAAGAAGCACAACGTTGGAGGACCCTCACTATCTGTTTAAAGTCTCCCTATAAGGCTATAGCAATCAAAAAGACTGGTATTGGTAAAAGAACAGACACGTTGATCAAAGAATTAAAATATGGAGTCTAGAAATAAGCAAGAAAAATATAATAAACCGATTTTTTGACAAAGGAGTGAAGACATTTCAATGAACAAATAAATAGTGGCTGGAAAAATTAAAAACCTACATACCAAAAAGTGAATCTAAATACAGACCCTAGACCTTAGACAAAAATTAACTCTAAAGAGATTTAGACTGAAATGAAAATGCACAACTAAAAAAATTAAGGAGAAAGCACAGGAGAAAATATACATGACCTTGAGCTTGGTAATACCTTTTAAGAAAGAACAGCAATAATATTATTCATAGAAGAAACCAAATATTATTTAGCTTCATTAAAATGAAAAACTCTATCCTATAAAACATACTATTAGGAGATCAAAAAGACAAACTGCAGACTAGAAGAAAAAATTGGCAAAATACACATCTGATAGAGAACTTCTATCCAAAATACACAGAGCACACTTAAAACTCAACAACATTAAAACACACAATCTGATTAAAAATTGGGCAAAAGGTCTGAACAGATACCTGACCAAAATGA
>NW_012103787.1:589989-593193 GCF_000951045.1 Mandrillus leucophaeus
AAAATGTATATTTTTTCTATTAAGATTACCATTATACAAAAGTATAGAATATTTTAGTAAATCATTAAAATATATAAAATGTATCTAACGAGATAAAATAAATTTCTAGTGGGTTAATGTGGCTTATGTACACATTCATTTTAGATAAAATAGTGAATAAAAAGTGATATGTATCTAACCTCTGAAATATATAGAATATAACTAAATATATTGTTGCTCTATTCCAGTAGTAATCTTTTCCAGGTTTCTATCACTGTATCATTCAAATTTACTTCAAGTGTTATATGCATGTGTGTTGTTTTAACTAATATAAAAGTGTCAAGATCTGAGAATTGTGTACTTTCCAACTTTGCATTCCATCATATAACATAATTCGTGGTTTGTTACACAAGCAATATTTATTGAAATACTGACCAAATAAATGAATAAGGACATATTGTTTAGGCATATAAAGATGAATGTAATATCAAAACACAATCAGATATCACTGTAGAATAGTTTAAATTGTTAAAAAAACAAACTTTTTTCACTGTAAATGTGAAAATATTTTCTTAAGTTTGCTGTCATGTAATATCATATAAGATGATTTTAAGATTAATAGTCTGAATCAAACCAATATCATTTAAAAATAATTAAGAAACAGATCTTGGAAAAATATGTCTTCAAAAATGAGATAGGTGCATACATCAAATTATTATGCAAAATGTGACACTTAAATGTCTTTAACCCTCCAAAAGTTTCCTGCAAATATATATTCATGATTTTCAGTAGGTTAAAAACCACAGAACTGTACATTTTTAAATGACGAAAATAATGATATATTAATTACATCGCAATTAACGAAACAGAAGTTAAGCAAATATAAAGATTTTAAGCATGTGATTCCATTCATAAACATGACGTTTTCAAATTTTAGAAAGTTAATTATATAAAAACATAGCAATTGGTGAAGAATACATTATAATGCAAAAACAAGTGAAAAGTGTTTTTATGACAGAGCAAGACCTGTGTTATGTATTAAATATATCTTTATTTGCATCATTGTAAATAACACAATCGCAACTTTTATAACATAAATTTTTGTAATGTTTTAATAGGCATATGTAAGCATAAGACATTGCTTTGAACTACTGTTCAGCCAAAGTAATTAAATGAGAAGTCAATAGGAATCAGACCAATTATTTGCTTTACATGACTTAGATTAATCTAACAATAGATTTTAAAGGATCAGAGGAAATGTTTGAATACAATGTTTCAGATAATCCTCTACAAATGCTAGTTCTCTCAGCAGTGTTTTTGAAAGGCATTGGGAGATAGCAATTGAGAGACTGAATAACCAAAAAAACCTATACTGCAACTAACCTCTATATTGCTATTTGAAAGAATAATCAGTGCTATGTTGAACAGGAGTTGTGAGAGAGAGCATCCTTGTCTTGTGCTGGTTTTCAAGGAGAATGTTTCCAGCTTTTGCCCATTCATTATGATATTGGTTGTGGGTTTGTCATAAATGACTCGGTACTTTGAGGTGTGTTTCTTCAATACCTAGTTTATTGAGAGTTTTTAACATGAAGGGATACTGAGTTTTATCAAAGGCCTTTTCTGCATCTATTAAGATAATCATGTGGTTTTTGTCTTTAGTTCCATTTATGTGGTGAATTATGTTTATTTATTTGCATATGTTGAACCAGCCTTGCATCCCAGAGATGAAGCTGACGTGATTGTGGTGGATAAGTCTTCTGATGTGCTGCTAGATTTGGTGTGCCAGTATTTTATTGAGAATTTTTGCATCTATGTTCATCAAGGATATTGGCCTGAAGATTTTTTTGTTGTTGTTGTCTCTTGGCCAGGTTTTGTTATCAGGATGATCCTGGATTCATAAAATGAATCTGGGAGTTCATCCTTTCATTTATTTGGAATAGTCTCAAAAGAAATAGTACTAGCTTTTCTTTGTACCTCTGGTAGAATTCAACATAAATCCATCTGGTCCTGGGCTTTTTTTGGTTGGTAGTCTATTTGTTACTGCCTTGATTACAGACTTCGTTATTGGCCTACTCAGAGATTCATCTTTTTCCTTGGGAGGATGTATGTGTTCAGGAATTTATCCATTTCTACAAGATTTTCTGGTTTATTTGCATAGAGATGTTCATAGTAGTCTCTGATAGTTGTTTCTATTTCTGTGGGGTCAGTGGCGATACTCCTTTTTTTATTATTATTATTATTATACTTTAAGTTTTGGGATAAATGTGCAGAAAGTGCAGGTTTGTTACATAGGTATAAATCTGCCATGGTGGTTTACTGAGCCCATCAACCCATCATCTACATTAGGTATTTCTCCTAATGCTATCCCCCCACCCAGCCTCCAATCCCCTGACAGGACCTGGTGTGTGATGTTCCCCTCCCTGTGTCCAGGTGTTCTCATTATTCAACTATGCCAATTATTCAATTCTGCCTTATAGATTCTTGATATTAGCCCTTTGTCAGGTGCGCAGATTGCAAAAATTTTCTCCCATTCTGTAGGTTGCCTGTTCATTCTGATGATAGTTTATTCTGCTGTGCAAAAGCTCTTTAGTTTAGTTAGGTCCCATTTGCCAATTTTGGCTTTTGTTGCCACTGCTTTTGATGTTTTAGTCATGAAGTCTTTGCCCGTGCCTATGTCCTGAATGGTATTGCCCAGGTTTTCTTCTAGGATGTTTATGGTTTTAGGTCTTATGTTTAAGTTTTTAATCTATCTTGAGTTAATTTTTTATAAGGTGTAAGGAAGGGGTCATTGCCTCCATTTGATTCTTCTCTCTTTCCTTATTAGTCTAGATGAAGATCTGATATCCAGAATCTACAAGGAACTTAAACAAATGTACGAGAAAAAACCAAACAACCCCACTGAAAAGTGGGCAAAGGACAGGAGCAGACACTTCTCAAAAAAGACATAAATGCAGCCAACAAACATATGAAACACACAAAAAAAGCTCAACATCACTGATCATTAGAGAAATGCAAATCAGAACCACAATGAGATACCATCTCACACCACAGAATGATGATTATTAAGAAGTCAAGAAACAACAGATGCTGGCGAGGCTGCAGAGAAATAGGAACATTTTTACATTGTTGGTGGGAATGTAAATTAGTTCAACCATTGTGGAAGACAGTGTGACAATCCCTCAAAGACCTGCAACCAGAAATACCATTTGACCCAGCAATCCCATT
>NW_012103787.1:593621-595701 GCF_000951045.1 Mandrillus leucophaeus
ATAATAATAATAATAATGGTACAGCCACTTTATAAAACAATTTGGCAGATTTTTGGAAACTAAACCTAGTCTTCCTATATGATCCAGTAATTACGATCTTAGTTAGATTTAAAAACATGCTCACACAAAAACTGCACAAGAATGTTTATAGTAGTTTTATTTATAATTGACCCAACTGGAAGCAACTAATATGTCTTTCACTTTGTGAATGAATAAACAAACTTGGGCCTGCCCACAATGGAATATTATTCAGTGATAAAAAATTAGTTATCTAATGATGAAAAGACATGGATAAATCTTAAGTTTGTATCACTATGGGAAAGATGACAATCTAAAAGAGCTACATACTGTAGAATTTCAATTATATGATGACATTCTGGAAAATGATAAACTGCAGAGACGGTGAAAAGATCAGTAGTTGCCAAAGGTTTGGTGCGGAGAGGCAAAATGAATAGATGAAATACAGGGGTATTCACAGGGTGGTGAAGCTGTTATATACAATACTATAATGGTGAACACAAGGTATTAAGATATTTAACCTCTACAGTACACACAGCAAATTTAAAGCATGAAAATTAATAAAAAATATTATTTAATAAACCAGAGGGGTCTCAGCATAGAATGGAGAATGTGACAAAATAATCTAAATGTATTAAAAATATATGAAGCAACTTCACTGAAGGAGATGGCAGAATAAATCTCTAACCTAAATAAATTTAAAATTGAGAGGAGTCTGTAAGACTAACAGCAAAAGGATTCATATATAACTACTGTATTCTCACTGATAAAGTTTTTCTTTCCCAAGGGGGTAGGGGTTAATAATTCTGAAATTACTATATACGTGTAATGGAATTGGAAGACTAAGTGAATGAAACATGTTCAGAACCAAGTTTTCCAAGAAGCTACATTGATCTGTGTTGTAAAAGATTAGAATAGGCCAGACACAGTTGCTCACACCTGTCATCCCAGCACTTTGGGAGGTCAAGACAGGCAGATCACCTCAAGTCAGGAGTTCGAGACTAGCCTGGCCAGCATGGTGAAATCACGTCTCTACTAGAAGTACAAAAATTAGCCAGTGATGGTGGCGGGCACCTGTGATTCCAGCTACTCGGGAGGCTGAGGCAGGAGAATTGCTTGGACCTGGGAAGCAGAGGTTGCAGTCAGCTGAGAACAGGCCATTGCATTCCAGCCTGGGGCGGGGCGGGGCGGGGGGGAGAAAGATTAGAGTAAGAGAGATCTACATAAATGTATGTTTAGCTTTCTATTGATAGATATTAACATATAGAACTATAAATAGATATATCTACATGCATGGGTTAGTAAATATTTTTCCTCATTGTGTGAACTGAGAGACCTTAATGCAACATTTTTTTGTAGTCTTGGGCATGCACAGCAACAAGATTTGACTTTCTATACCATTTTCCAATCAAGAAAACCACAGCATTTCTCAGAGCAAATGATTCTATAACTGCAGCAGGAAATATACAAAATAACTGTGAAGCCTTTTGAAGAACCAGAAAGTAGTAAAGAATCCAAAAATTAAAACAAGAGCCCTATTACTGATGGAGGTGTATCAAAGGGATAAAGAAACCAGCTGAATGAGTCCCAATGCCAAATCTTGGCTAGACCTCAAAAATAAAGGAATATTGGATTGTAATCCAAAGTATAATATAAATATCCAGGAGGTTATACTGATAAAAGTAAATACTCAATAAATAATGGGAAAAGAGGCCAATTTCCTATGCAGAAGAATTTGAGATACTTTAGATACTTCATCATTAAAATGTAGATACCACATTATTAAAAGTTGGAACATATCTCCTCACTCTGTAAGTGTAGTGTGTATGTGGTGACTTCCCTCCAAAGAGTACAGAATGGAGAATGAGGAACAAAAGAAAAAGAAGTTAATTTACCGTGCTGAACCCTGATAATCACTACCTAAGCCAGGTGGTTAGGGTTTACATCAAGAATTGTAAGTCATATTGAATGCCCTGGTTGTGGTTTAATAAGTATTGCAATTTACTTCTGTGATTCCAAAAATCTCCCCAAAATATCTTACCCTAGTCTGAACAAATAAAAA
>NW_012103787.1:597349-606750 GCF_000951045.1 Mandrillus leucophaeus
GGGGAAATGTTTGAATACAATGTTTCAGATAATCCTCTACAAATGCTAGTTCTCTCAGCAGTGTTTTTGAAAGGCATTGGGAGATAGCAATTGAGAGACTGAATAACCAAAAAAACCTAGACTGCAACTAACCTCTATATTGCTATTTGAAAGAATAATCAGTGCTATGCTGAACAGGAGTTGTGAGAGAGAGCATCCTTATCTTGTGCTGGTTTTCAAGGAGAATGTTTCCAGCTTTTGCCCATTCTTTATGATATTGGTTGTGGGTTTGTCATAAATGACTCATTACTTTGAGGTGTATTTCTTCAATACCTAGTTTATTGAGAGTTTTTAACATGAAGGGATACTGAGTTTTATCGAAGGCCTTTTCTGCATCTATTAAGATAATCATGTGGTTTTTGTCTTTAGTTCCATTTATGTGGTGAATTATGTTTATTTATTTGCATATGTTGAACCAGCCTTGCATCCCAGAGATGAAGCTGACGTGATTGTGGTGGATAAGTCTTCTGATGTGCTGCTAGATTCGGTGTGCCAGTATTTTATTGAGAATTTTTGCATCTATGTTCATCAGGGATATTGGCCTGAAGATTTTTTTGTTGTTGTTGTCTCTTGGCCAAGTTTTGTTATCAGGATGATCCTGGATTCATAAAATGAATCTGAGAGTTCATCCTTTCATTTATTTGGAATAGTCTCAAAAGAAAGAGTACTAGCTTTTCTTTGTACCTCTGGTAGAATTCAACATAAATGCATCTGGTCCTGGGCTTTTTTTGGTTGATAGTCTGTTTGTTACTGCCTTGATTTCAGACTTCGTTATTGGCCTACTCAGAGATTCATCTTTTTTCTGGCTCAGTCTTGGGAGGATGTATGTGTTCAGGAATTTATCCATTTCTACAAGATTTTCTGGTTTATTTGCATAGAGGTGTTCATAGTAGTCTCTGATAGTTGTTTCTATTTCTGTGGGGTCAGTGGTGATACTCCTTTTTTTTTATTATTATACTTTAAGTTCTGGGATAAATGTGCAGAAAGGGCAGGTTTGTTACATAGGTATACACGTGCCATGGTGATTTACTGAACCCATCAACCGATCATCTACATTAGGTATTTCTCCTAATGCTATCCCCCCGCCCAGCCTCCAATCCCCTGACAGGACCTGGTGTGTGATGTTCCCCTCCCTGTGTCCAGGTGTTCTCATTATTCAACTATGCCAATTATTCAATTATGCCTTATAGATTCTTGATATTAGCCCTTTGTCAGGTGCACAGATTGCAGAAATTTTCTCCCATTCTGTAGGTTGCCTGTTCATTCTGATGATAGTTTATTTTGCTGTGCAAAAGCTCTTTAGTTTAATTAGGTCCCATTTGCCAATTTTGGCTTTTGTTGCCATTGCTTTTGGTGTTTTAGTCATGAAGTCTTTGCCCGTGCCTATCTCCTGAATGGTATTGCCCAGGTTTTCTTCTAGGATGTTTATGGTTTTAGGTCTTATGTTTAAGTTTTTAATCTATCTTGAGTTAATTTTTTTATAAGGTGTAAGGAAGGGGTCATTGCCTCCACTTGATTCTTCTCTCTTTTCTTATTAGTCTAGATGAAGATCTAATATCCAGAATCTACAAGGAACTTAAACAAATGTACGAGAAAAAACCAAACAACCCCACTGAAAAGTGGGCAAAGAACAGGAGCAGACACTTCTCAAAAAAGACATAAATGCAGCCAACAAACATAAGAAACAAAAAAAAAAAGCTCAACATCACTGATCATTAGAGAAATGCAAATCAAAACCACAATGAGATACCATCTCACACCACAGAATGATGATTATTAAGAAGTCGAGAAACAACAGATGCTGGCGAGGCTGCAGAGAAATAGGAACATTTTTACATTGTTGGTGGGAATGTAAATTAGTTCAACCATTGTGGAAGACAGTGTGACAATCCCTCAAAGACTTGCAACCAGAAATACCATTTGACCCAGCAATCCCATTACTGAGTATATACCCTAAGGAATATAAATCATTCTATTATAAAGATACATGCAAATGTATATTCACTGCAGCACTATTCACAGTAACAAAGACATGGAATCAACTCCAATGCTCATCAATGATAGACTGGATAAAGATAACGTGGTACATATACATCATGGAATACTATGCAGCCATAAAAAGGAATGAGATCATGTCCTTTGTAGGGACATGAATGGAGCTGGAAGCCATTATCCTCTGCAAACTACCACAGGAGCAGAAAACCAAATATCACATGTTGTTACTTACAAGTGGTAGCTGAACAATGTGAACACATAGACACAGAGAGGGGAACAACACACACTGGGGTCTGTCAGAAGGTAGGAGAGAAGAAAGCATCAGAAAAAAATAACTAATTCATGCTGGGCTTAATACCTGGGTGATGGGTTGGTAAGTGCAGTGTATCACCATGGCACATGTTTACCTGTGTAACAAACTGCACATCCTGCACATGTACCCTGGAACATAAAGTATAAAAATAATAAAAAATAAAAGAATAATCAGGTGCCTTAACCATTAGCTAATGAGAAGGTAGACTTCATATTCTCTGTATAAATTAATGAAGTAAAGATACATGTTTAATCAGACAAAGCAAAAACACTGTGAGGATTTAAAATTTCTGCAAGAAGGCATTATGGATCTGTGTTTTTAAAATAACAAACATGGAATTCTAACATCCTTGATTTCTATTTCTTAAATCCTAGAGAACGAATTTATCCTGGACATGGAATAAAACATCTAACTCAGATATTAACAATTCTCAGTAAAGTACCCACAAAATATGAGCCTGTGACCAATTTAATCGTTCACAGTATTCTTTAAAGAATTTGAACTATATATATGTATAGGTAAGCAAATAAGTTAGTTTTTTTAATATGGTGTTATTTACCATAACCTTGTTTGTATTGATAGAAATCTTTCAAAATGTGTGATTAGAATAGCATAACTGTGTTTGTGAATTCTGTTAAAGAAGAGTGCTGGTGGTCCAAAAAAGTAATTTATAATTTTTCTGTAAGTCATCTGCATACAGCTATTTTCCACGTGGTAAGTTCATCTGATCATTTCATCCTGAAGTAGTAGCAAATGTTTTAGGTACTAATGGCAAAGAATGGGGAGTGAAATATATTTCTGCTTTAACCCTCCAGGAAATTGCTCTGATTTTTCAAGAAAAATGATTACTAACAGTGCTGATTCTTGCAGTCAGGTTCCCGTCTGTTAATGGGACACTATCAATCTTATGACTCAATCAGTAACTTGATTGGCACATTGGAATTATCCTTCCTAATATATACAATTAGATAAACCACAAATGCAAGTCATATTGTCCTCCATGATGCGCAATATAAAACTGCTCTTATAGCTGTTTCTTTACTATTATGTATTTGTCCTTCTCAATGGACTGGGAGCTCTATAAGACACAAGACCGTATCTCCCTCTCCCTCATTGCATTTCCCTGGACACTTGGCACAATTGTTGACACATTTTAAGCTCTCAATAAGCGTTTGCTGAATTTAAAACAAATCTTCATGTCCTGTGAATTCCAACTCATTAATATATTTATAATCTGTTGGCCTCTCTCCATCTCCACTGTAATGACTTTCATTACCATCCTGTCACTTCTAGCCTTACTTCTTTTCCATCTTTTCCCTGTATTGTATCCTGAGAGGCTTTTTAAACATATGCCTCTTGTCTTCCAGTCATAAGTGTAAGGGTCCTCATTGGGTCACTAATGATCTTGTGATATAGCTATTTGTTGTTGCTATTGTTTATGGAAAACTGTAACTGTTCATTTTGCCACTTGGCTAACACCACCAGATTAATAATATCTCTTACTGAACCTCTGTATTCCAGACATATAGAGCCACCTGTATGTTCTTGAAAGTGTTATTTATTTATTTACCTCTAAAGTTCACAGTATCTTTTCTGATGAAAACACCCTTCCATGAAACTCTACTTGGCTAACACCAGATATTATCCATGTCTCAGACCAGATATCAACAATAAGATATAGATGCAATCAACTTTTATGATATAGTTTGAATATATGTGTCTTTCCAAAATTTATAGGTTGATAATCACTAATGTGATAGTATTAAAAAGTAGGACCTTTAGCACATTATTAGGTCATGAAGGCTTTGACTTCATAAATGAATTAGTGATCTTATAAAAGGGCTTTAAGGGCTGGGCATGGCGGCTCACGCTTGTAATCCCAACACTTTAGGAGGCTGAAGCAAATGGATCGCTTGAGCTCAGGAGTTTGAAACCAGCAGTGGCAACATGGTGAGACCCCATCTCTACTAAAAATGCAAAAGTAATAAGCCAGGAGTGGTGGTTCATGCCTGTGGTCTCAGCTACTCAGGAGGCTGAAGTGGAAGCATCACTTGGACCCTGGCGGTGGAAGTTGCAGTGAGCTGAGGTCATGACACTGCACTCCAGTCTGTGTGACAGAGAGAGTCTCTGTCTGAAAAACAAATAAATTAACTAATTAAAAAGCTAAAAAGGCGTTAAGGACTTACCTTGCCTAATTTTTGCCCTTCTGAAACTTATATCATGTGAGGACGCAAAGATGGCACCATCTATGAAGAATGGGCTTTTGCCAAACACCAAATCTGCTGGCACTTTGATCTTGGACTTCACAGCCTCCAGAACTGTGAAAACTAATGTTTTTCTTGTCTATAAATTACCCATTTTTAAGTATTTTGTTATAGCTGTACAAATGGACTTAGACAGAAATTGGTACCACAAAGTGGGGCCTTGCTAAACAGTTACCTAAACATGTGAAAGCACCTTTGAAACTGGATAATGGATAGAGGGTAAAAAGATGGCCATGTCCTAAAAGTAGCTATAGTGTATAACACAGCAATAAAAGCAATTCTGGAGAGGGCTCAGAAGAAGACAGCTGTAAGGAAAGCCTAATGTTCTTAGAGATTATTTAAGTAGTCATGATCAGAATGCAAGTAGAAATATAGACAATGAGGTCCATTTGTATGAGGTCTCAGATTGAAATGTGAAACAAGGTCTTGAAAACTGGGAGTTGTGGAAATGCTATAGAACACAGAAACTTAGGATGGCCACATACAGAAAGGAAGAAAGCATCTCCCTTGACCATTGTATCCCTGCAGAAAAGAACAACGTGGAACAGGAAGGGACAGCTTACTGTGAGAATAAAAGGTACTCAAGAGAGTCTCAGTGGCCCCTATCACAGTTGCACAATTGCAGACACTTGCAGTCTTGGCCACTGGAAAATACTGTGGTGTTGGAGGGATGAATGCAGCTTAGGCAGCTGCCTGTAGTTCACACAGCTGCTCTACTCCAGAGAAGATGCCCATGCTATGACCTACCACCCACGGCCCAAGCTGCTGCTGTGCTGTATCAGAGCCACTGAAACAGACACCCAGAGAAAAGGTCACATTTCCTGTTGCTCGCGGGACCTGGGTACCCACTCAGTGCAGCAGGTAAGTTCAGTGCTCTGACTTTAGGGATTTGGACCTTGGGCACAGTAAAAACCAGTGACCTGCCTCAAGGGACTTAGATCCCACAGCCAGTGAAGCAGCAGCAACATCCAGCACCTCAGCCTCTGAGGACCTGGATCCAGTCCTGGTGTAGCAGAGTAGTTACAGTCAACAGTAGACAATATGGTGCTCTGTCCTTTGGGGAAACTAGGCCCCAGCGTTCCCAGGTGCCAGAGCTGACATGTCATACTGTCACCCAAAGAAGCCAAGTCTTGGCTAATCTGTGCCACCTCACCCTGTTGGCCAAACAGCCACTGTGTGCAACATCTCTGGAGCTGGTGGATCGGCCATCCAGATTACAAGCTGCCGGGGCACCCTACGTCCCTTGGAAGTGGAGTCATTATTGCACTGCTCTCCACTCCGTGAAGTCTAAGCTACATCTGTGCTCAGTTGCTCCTGTGTTTTTTTGTATCTAAAAGCACCCAGCCTCACAAAGCCTGGGCCATTGTTGTGTTCCACCACCAAAGGGTTCAGAATCACCACTATATAGTATCTATCTCCTCTCCTGGTGGCTGATTTGCCACTATGCCTGTTGGCTTTGGAACTTGAATTATAGCTGTGTCCTGCTCCCCAGGACCTGACCCTATGAAACACTTTTTTTATTCCCCTCGGAGCCATCCAGTGCTACGCCCTGACTCCCAGGATTTTATTTGATGCTCAAAGCACCTTGCCCTACTCTACTGGCACCCAGATTCCCCAGAGTATAGGACACCAAGGCAGTTAGGGTGCCCAAGTAGCCACAATCACTCTGCTGGACCTGGACTCTAGTCCCTTGGAGGGTGAGGTGCTGGGAAACCTCCAGGATTAGAGCTATAGGTACATACCTCCCCCTTATACCTGAACTAATAGAGGAATACCTGAGAATCACAGTCTTCATCTTTGTGGGAGAGCTACTTCTACAAATGTCTTCGAGAGTGAATCTATGCCCATGTCATAGCTGCCGTAATAGTTCAGCAAAGCACTGAGGAAAGAACCCTAGCTCAACAGCTACTGTGATGACTTGTCCCCTGAAACACAATGTTACTGCGGCTGCCTGTGAGCTACGTCAGACCCAATACCAAAAGTGATCCCCTCAGCTACTTCTCCCCTCTATGGTGAAAAAAATAACTAGAGGTCATCCAAAGTCCTTGTCACTAAGAAACCTAAACTACCCTGCTAACACCATTGCCACAAACTCCTACAGTCGAGGCCACTGAGGCACCTGAAGTCATCACTGACATTGAGTACAGCTGAAAAAGCTATATGTAGACTATACTAGTGTGCCTACCTGGAACCTGAGACAATGCATGCTGCCTACCCTTGGACTGACACCATTGGACTCATCTGCAGGTGAAACTTCTTTTCCTAGAAATGCCATTCTATAAATATGTAAGATAAGATTGTTTCATCAGATGCACAGACATTAATGTAGGGGGAAAAGAAGAAAAATAATATTAAAGGAACATGATAATTCTCTAGTAACTGAACCCCAGAAATGAAAATTTAAAAATTGCCTGACAATAAATTTAAAACAATGCTGTCAAGACAACTTGGAGAGATACAACACAATACAGATAGAAAATTTAACTATGACAGGAAAATAATTTATGACTGCATATGAAATTCAATAAAGAGATTGACGTGCCGGGTGCGGTGGCTCAAGCCTGTAATCCCAGCACTTTGGGAGGCCGAGATGGGTGGATCACGAGGTCAGGAGATCGAGACCATCCTGGCTAACACGGTGAAAGCCCTCTACTAAAAAATACAAAAAATTAGCCGGACGTGGTGGCGGGCGCCTGTAGTCCCAGCTACTCAGGAGGCTGAGGCAGGAAAACGGCGTGAACCCAGGAGGCAGAACTCGCACTGAGCCGAGATAGCGCCACTGCACTCCACTCTAGCCTGGGAGACAGAGCGAGACTCTGTCTCAAAAAAAAAAAAAAGAAGAAGATAGACGTAATTAAAAAAGTAACCAAAAAAATCTTGGAGTTGTAGAATTCTGCGAATGAAATAAAAAATACAAGTGAGAACTTCAACAGCAGACTAGATTAAACAGAAGAATCTGTGAACTTGAAGACTTGTCTTTTGAAGTATCCCAGGCAGAGGCAAAAAGAAAGAAAGAAAAAATGTGAAAAAAAAAAAAAGAAAACCTATAGGAATAATGGAACACAATTAAGGAAACAAATACTTATAATACGGCAGTTACAGAGGGAAACTGGAAGGAGAAAGGCACAGACACATTTTGCTAAAAAATTATTACCTGAAATTCCTTAAGTCTTGGGAGATATATGGACATTCAGATCTATGAAGTTCAAAGATCCCTCAGAGTGTTAACACAAACAGATTTTCACCAAAGCACATAATAATCTAAATGTCAAAATTCAAAGGTAGAAATTTTAATGCAGCAAGATAGAAGTATCAAATCATGTACAAAAATATCTCATTTGACTATCAGTAGATTTATCAGCAGAAGGTTTGAAGGCTATACAAAAATAGGATGACATATTCAAAGAGCAAAATGAAAGAATGAAAGGAAGAAAAAATGAAGGGAAGGAAGGGAGGGAGGGAGGGAGGAAGAAAGGAAGGAAGGAAGGGAGAGAAAGAGAGAGAGAAAGAAAGAAAGAGAGAAAGAGAAAGAAAAAGAAAGAAAGAAAGAAAGAAAGAAAGAAAGAAAGAAAGAAAGAAAGAAAGAAAGAAAGAAAAAGAAAGAAAGAAAGAAAGAAAGAAAGAAATGTTCTGTAAATGTATCCTTCAGAAGTGAAGAAGAAGTAAAGTATTTCCCAGATAAACAACAGCTAGGGAATTCATCATTATTACGCTAGCCTTATAAGAAATTGTTAAGGGAGTTTTTTTGACTAGAAAGAAAAGGACAGTAATTACTGTCATGAAACCATATAAATGAAGAAAACTCACTGGTAAATGTAAATATAGTAGTGCCAAATTTAGAATATTCTAAGAATATTCAGAATATTCTGTCATTATCGTGAAAATATATGAATCTTCAAAATCTCTATGAAAGTTAAAAGTCAAAATAGTCAAAAATAACTAAAGCTACACAACGTTTGTAAGGAATACACAAAATAAAACAATATAAATTGTGACAACAAAAATATAAATGGTGAGAAGTGAATAAAAGTTTATAGTATTTGTATGAAACTAAAGTGAAATTAATTACCAGCTTAAAATAGTCTATTATAACAACAAGAAGTTTGATGGAAACCCCACGGTAACCGCAAGGGAAAAATAAACTGTAGCAGATATGCTATAACAAGAAAAAGAAAGGAATCAAAGCATAGCAGTACATAAAATCACCAACCACAAAGGAAGACAATAAAAGAGGAAGAATGAAAGAAAGGATCTGCAAAACTCACAGAAAACAACTAACAAATGACAAGGGCAAATCCTTACCTATCAACGATAACATTGAATTTAAATTATTCAACTCTCCAGTCAAACATTATAAAGTGTCTGAATGAATTAGGGAAAAAAAATTCAACTATATGCTGTCTATGAAAGACCAGTTTTAACTTTAAATACACACGTTGGTTCAAGGGGGACGGATGGATGAAAATATTCCATCCATATATTAACCAAAAGAGATCCAGAGTGGCTATACTTAAATCAGTAAAATAGATTTTGAGGCAAAAATTGTCACAAGAAACAAAGTCATTTTTTAATAATAAAGAGTTAATCCATCTAGAGAACATAACAATTATAAATATATATTCATCCAAAATCAGAGCACCAAAATATGTAAAGCAATTATTATTATTATTATTTTCTTTTTTTTTATTATTATTATACTTTTAAGTTCTAGGGTACATGTGCATAACGTGCAGGTTTGTTACATATGTATACTTGTGCCATGTTGCTGTGCTGCACCCATCAACTCGTCA
>NW_012103787.1:608442-610399 GCF_000951045.1 Mandrillus leucophaeus
ACCTTGGGCAGTATGGCCATTTTCACGATATTGATTCTTCCTATCCATGAGCATGGTATGTTCTTCCATTTGTTTGTGTCCTCTTTGATTTCACTGAGCAATGGTTTGTAGTTCTCCTTGAAGAGGTCCGTAAAGCAATTATTAATGAACATGAAGGAATAGATAGCAATACAAGAAGCACAAGAGATTTCAATATTCCACCTTCAAAAATGGATAAATCAACCAGACAGAAAATTTATAAGGAAATTAATTAAAGTACACGTTAGACAAATGGACCTAAAAATACATATGGAACATTTCATCCAGTATCAGCAAAATATACTTTGTGATAGTGCACATGAAACATTCTCTAGGATAGACCATAAATTAGGCCACAAAACAAGTCTTAACACATTCAAAAACACTGAAATTTTATCCAGAATTATTTCTAGCCACAGCAGTATAAATCTGTGAATCAATGACCTGAGAAATCTTGAAAAGTTCACAAATTTGTGGAAATTTAACAACATGCTATTGGACAATCAATGATTCAAAGAAAATATGAAAAGTTACACTTAAAAATATCTTGAGACAAATGAAAATGGAAACACAACACACTAAAACCTATGGGATGCAGCAAAAGCAATTTTAAGACGAAAATGTACAGCAATGAATGTCTACATTAAAGAAAGGAAGACTAAAATAAATAGCCTAACGTTATGCTTCAAGATACTAGAAAAAGAACAAGGTTAATCAAGTTAGAAGAAAGAAAATAATACAGGTCAGAACAGAAATAAATGAAATAATGGTTAGAAAATAAAAAGTAAAAGAAAACCAAGAGTTTTGTTTTTTGAACAAATAAAATTGACAAAAACCTAGCTAGACCAACTAAGATAAAGAATGAAAACTTAAATAAATAAAACTATAAATGAAAGTAAAGACATTATGACAGGTGCCTTAGACATGAAAATGAGTATAAGGGACTATTTATTAAAAATTATATGTCAGCTGGGTGTTGTGGCTCATGCCTGTAATCCTAACATTTTGGGAGGCCAAGGTGGGCGGATCACCTGAGGTCAGGAATTTGAGACCAGCCTGGCCAACATGGCGAAACTTTGTCTCTACTAAAAATACAAAAATTAGCTGCGCATGGTGGTGGGCGCCTGTAATCCCAGTTACACTGGAGGCTGAGGCAGGAGAATCACTTGAACCCCAGGGGACGGAGGTTGCAGTGAGCTGAGATCACGCCACTGCACTCGAGACTGGGAGAAATCGACTGAAACTCTGTCACAAATGTGTGTGTGTGTGTGTGTGTGTGTGTGTGTGTATCCAAACTGGATAAACTGGAAGATGTGAGCAAACTCCTAGAAAAATATAAACTACTAGTATTGATTCGGGAAAAAACAGAAAGCTTGAATAGCCCAGTAAGCAATAAAAACATAAAAATATTAGTTAAATACCTTCCAACAACAATAAAAAACCCAGTAGCAGATGTCCCCTCTGCTGAATTCTAAAACCACTCAAATAAGAGATTGTACCAATGCTTCTTAAATTCTTCCATGAAACAAAGCTAGAAAACATAATGCCAAGGACGTTTTATGATGGCAGCATGATCTTAATACCTAAGCCAGATAAAGATACTACAAGAAAAGGCTACTATAGGCCAACATCTCTGATGAATACTGATGTAAATATCCTAAATAAAATATTAGGACACAAAGGTAAATAACACTTCAAAAATTATATATTATGACCAAGGGGAATATATTCCTGACATGCAAATCTGTTTTAACATATGCAAACCAATCAATGTAATAATTACATTAACAGAATAACAAAATATTTGACAAAGTTTAACATCTTTTCTTCATAGAAGGGAAGTTCCTCAGCATAATATAGGTCATTTATGAAAATGTCACAACTCACATAATATTCTACAGGGAATAACTGAAAATTTTCTGCTAAGATTCAGTACAAG